>NC_142888.1:14245681-14548712 GCF_051225735.1 Oryctolagus cuniculus
GAATGGAAATATCAAATTCCAGCCTCTTCCAGTTATCCTGTCCTGAGAAGGGTAAAAATAAACAAGCAAACATGAGATGCACTATTGAAATGCTCAGTTCAGGGGCACAGATTACCAAAATATCAAGATCTAATCATAGTACTATAGAACAGCACCCCCCCAACACATACACATACTTATACACTCTACCACTACATTACTAATGGTCTATTTACTGTAGTTATGTTTACACAATCCATCTTTTCCACCTCTCAATGAAAACGTGGCTTACTAAAAGACAAAAAAAATACATTTTGAAGAGACTAAAAAAGTATGAAAACCACAGTCACATATGGCAGGAGTATTAGAATTATCCAACCAGTATTTTTAAAGGAAATTGAATACTATGCTAAGGGTTTTAATGGAAAAAAGACAATATGTAATTGCAAATTGATACTATGAGGACAGAAAAGTAAATTCTAAGAAAAAATATAAAATAAACACTAGAGATAAAAATTTGCTATAAGGCCAGCTCCGCGGCTCACTAGGCTAATCCTCTGCCTTGTGGCGCCGGCACACCAGGTTCTAGTCCCGATCAGGGTGCCAGATTCTGTCCCGGTTGCCCCTCTTCCAGGCCAGCTCTCTGCTGTGACCAGGGAGTGCAGTGGAGGATGGCCCAAGTACTTGGGCCCTGCACCCCATGGGAGACCAGGATAAGTACCTGGCTCCTGCCATCGGATCAGCGCGGTGCGCCGGGTGCAGCATGCCAGCCACGACGGCCATTGGAGGGTGAACCAACGGCAAAGGAAGACCTTTCTCTCTGTCTCTCTCTCTCACTGTCCACTTTGCCTGTCAAAAAATTTAAAAAAAATTTGCTATAAAAGAAATGAAGAGTGCTTTTGATGGCTCATTTGTAGACTGGGTGTGGCCAAGGAAAGAATCTCTGGGCCTGATAATATGAAATACAAACCTCTAAACCTTAAAAGCAGAGCAAGTAAAAGATTGATAAAATGATCAGAAAAGCTAAGAACTGTGAAATAGCTACCAAAAAAATGATGTACATCCAATACATATACTGAAAGGAAAGTAAAGTGTACAGCAATAATATATGAAGCAGAAAATGACAGAATTTCCAAATATCTTGGAACCTCAGAGAACACTAAGCAGGGTAGATGCCAAATGATAATAATAATAATAATAATAATAATACAGGAAAAACATGAAAGCAAATTATTTTCAAACTTTAAAAAATCCAAGAGAATAAAAATCTTGAAAGGAGCCAAGGTTGGGAACAGGGAAGATTTGCCTATTTACAAAGCAAAGAGTTTCATCTGACTTGTTATCTGAAATTATGAAATTAAGAAGAAAATGGTATTGGTTTATTAAGATGTTGAGAGAAGAAAACACCAATCTATAATAATGAACCCTTGAGAACTTATTCAAACCTAAAGATTTCCTCTGGAAAAAAAAAAGTTGATGGAATCTATTGCCTGTAGATCTGTCTTAGAAGAAATGCCAAAAGCTGTTCAAAGAGAAGTGATCTTCTGTATATAAAGAGAATTGAAAATGAAACTTGATGTGACTGGAAGGGGAGAGGGAGTGGGAAAGGGGAGGGTTGCGGGTGAGAGGGACATTATGGGGGGGAAGCCATTGTAATCCATAAGCTGTACTTTGGAAATTTATATTTATTAAATAAAGGTTTAAAAAAAAATAAAGAGAAGTAAAATGATATGGATCAGAAACTCAGTTCTACATAAAGAAATGAATAGCATTGGAGAATGAATGAAGATGAATTAAAAACAGATTCATTGACCTATAATAGTTTTAGCAAAATAATAGCAAAAAGTATTCAATTATGTATGCATATATGTATATGCACATATACTAGTATACAAATGTGAAATGGATAATAGCAATGATAAAAGGAATGGGGGATGAATTAGGAATATACTATAATTAGGTAAATGTACTTCCTGTGAAACAGTATTTTATTTGAAGGTGGACTTTGATTAGCTGTAAATGTATAATGGAAACTCTAGGGAAACCACTAAAACAGTTTCTTAAACAGGATAATTGATGTAAAAAAAGAAAGTGGAATCATATTTAATGTACAATTAAAGCTTCAAAGGCATAAATATTTAGAAGACTAAGATAAGAATGATGTAGAATAAAGGTTAATAAATAGAAAACAGTAGCAATTATAATAGATATTAATCTAACTATTTCAATGATCACTTTAAATGCCAATGGTCTAGCATTATAATGAAAATAAGATATTTTCAGCATAGATCAAAGAACAAGCCTCTGTTATATGTTGTCTAGAAACCCACTTCAAACATAAAGATGCATATAGATTTCAAGTAAGTTGATGGAGAAAGATACGTCTTGCAATGATAATCAAAAGCAAGTAGAAGTAGCTATATTAATTTCAGACAGAGAAGACTTCAAAGCAAGGAAAGTTGTCAGGGATAAGGAGAGATGCATTCCATAGCGATAAACCAATCAATATTTAAGAAAACATAACAATCTTTGATATAGATGGACCTAACAACAGAGCATAAAAATAAATGTGTCAAAAAACTGACCGCAAGAAGTAATAGATACATTCATTATTGTAGTTGTTGCCTTTAGCGTTCCTGCATCCAGTAGGCAAAAAATCAGTAAGGACATAGTTGAGCTCAACAGGACTATCAACTGGATATAACTGCCATCTTGAGATCACTTCAGCAGCTGCAGATTACACACTCATATCAAGATCAAATTGAACATTCAGTATGATACACTCACTACATTCTGGGCACTAAAATGCACCTACACCAATTAAAAAGAATAGAAATCATGAAATGTCTGCTCTGCAATCACAGCAGAATTAAAATAGAAATTAATAGCAAAAAGATACATGGAAAATTATGATATAAATGCAACTAAACAACACATTTATTTTATTTGAAGGAGGGAGGGAGGGGGAGAGAGAGAGAGAAAGTCAGTCCAATCTACTAGTTTACCCCTCCGCCCCAGCACACAATGGCTGCTATAACCAGCATGGCTGGGCCAGTCCAAAGCTAGGAGACTAGAATTCAGTCATGATCTCCAATATTAGTGGCAGAGACTCAGGTAATTTACCCATTACTTGTTGCTTCCGAGGGTAATCATTAGCAGGAAGCAGGAACATAGCTGAAACTCAAACCCAGGCTCTCTGATATAGGATATGGGTGTCCCAAATGGCATCTTAACTGCTGCACCAAATGCTTGTCTCAGGTAATATACTTCTTTTTTTGTGACAGGCAGAGTTAGACAGTGAGAGAGAGAGAGAGAGAGAGAGAGAGAAAGGTCTTCCTTTTCCGTTGGTTCACCCCCACCCAAAATGGCCGCTACGGCCAGCGTGCTGCACTGATCCGAAGCCAGGAGCCAGGTGCTTCCTCCTGGTCTCCCATACGGGTGCAGGGCCCAAGCACTTGGGCCATCCTCCACTGACTTCCCAGGCCACAGCAGAGAGTTGGGCTGGAAGAGGAGCAACCAGGACTGAATCCGGCGCCCCAACCAGGACTAGAACCCCGGGGTGCCAGCACCATAGGTGGAGGATTAGCCAAGTGAGCCGCACGTTGGCCCCAGATATTCTAAATAACACATGGGTCAAAGAAGAAATTTCAAGAGACATTTTAAAATGTTATGAAATAAATGAAAAATAAATAGATTATCAAAATTTGTGTGATGTAGTAAAAGCAATACTTATGAGGAAATTTATTTTTTAGAAAGCTTTTATTTAATAAATAGAAATTTCTTAGGTACAGCTTTTGGATGATAGTGGTTCTTCCCCCCATATCTGCCCTCCTACGCCCCTCCCTTCCCACCTCCTACTCCCTCTCCCATCCCATTCTTTATTAAGATTCATTTTAAATTATCTTTATATACAGAAGATCAACTCTATACTAAGTAAAGATTTCAATAGTTTGCACCCACACAGACACACAAAGTATAAAGTACTGTTTGAAGACTAGTTTTACCATTAATTCTCATAGTATAAAATGTTAAGGACAGAGGTCCTACATGGGGAGCAAGTACACAGTGACTCCTGTTGTTGATTTAACAATTGACACTTTATTTATGATGTCAGTGATCACCCGAGGCTCTTGTCATGAGCTGCCAAGGCTATGGAAGCCTTTTGAGTCCACAAACTCCATCAGTATTTAGACAGGGCCATAAGCAAAGTGGAAGCTCTCTCCTTATGAAGAAATTTACAGCATTGAATGAATATGTTCGAAAAGAGGAAAGATCTAAAATCAATCTGAGTTTCTACCTTAGAAACTGGAAAAAGGCAATGAAATTAAATCCAAGGGAAGAAAAAAACAAAACAAAATAAGAAAAAAACATAATTAAAATCAGAGCAGAAACCAATGAAGTTGTAAAGTGGAATCAATAGACAAAAAAGTAAATCTGGTTCTTTGAAATGATTAATAAAAGAATGGGGACACAAATTACTAATATCAGTAATGAGAGAGGAAACATCATTATAGAGAACAAAGACATTAAAGTGATAATGAAAGAATATCTTTAACAACTCTATGCTCACAAATTTCAAAACATAAAGTGGATCAGTTCTTTGAAAGACAATCTGCCAAAAATCATGAAAGAGGAGAATACTCAATATGAATAAGCCTATTTTTATTTATAAAAAAAAACTTATAATTAAGAACTTTTCCAGAAAGAATATACCAGGTCCACATACATTCACTGGTAAATTCTACCAAACACTTAATGAAGAAGTTATACCTATTCTCTATCATTTATCCAGAAGATAGAAACAAAGAGAGTGTTTCTTGCTATGGACTGGTTGTTTGTGTCTCCCAAAATTTTTATGTTGAAACCTAATCCCAAAATTATGATATTTAGAGATGGGGATTTTCATAAATAATTAGGTCATGAGGGCTCCACTCTCATGAATGAGATTAGCGATCTCATAAGAGACATGAGAGAGAGATGATCGCTCTCTCTCCATCATGTGAAGATACAATGAGAAGGCAGTTATCTACCAGTCAAGAAACAGTCCCTCGCCAGAACCCAACCATGCTTGCGCCCTGATCTTGAGTTTCTAGTGTCCAAAAATGCGTGGAATGACTTTTATATAAGCTACCCACTATATGGAATTTTTCTTACAGCAATCTGAAGTTACTAACACTTGCTAACTCATTCTGAGGCCAACATTACCCTCATACCAAAAACGGACATAGGCTTTACAAAAAGAAGAGAGTAGAGACTAGTATGTCTCATGAACATAGGTATAAGACTCCATAACAATATATGAACAAATAGAATCTCATAATCTATGAAAAGAATTGTATATGATGAAAAAGTGGGATATATCCCAAGTGTGAAAATCTAGTTTGACATTTAAACCCAAATAATATAATCCATCATATCAACAGTAGAGGAAAAAAATGACCATATCATTAGCTATAGAAAAAGCGTGAAATATTAAATATTAAAGCATTAAACATCCATTCATGATAAAAACTCTCAGTGAAAGTGGGCATAGTAGGCAATCTCTCTAAATTGATAAATTAAAGAAAACCTAGTTAACATAAAAATTAATAGTGAGAAACTTGACATTTTCCAACAAAAATCAGGAAAAGAGGATGTCCCTTCTGATGCCTTCCAACATTATACTGGAAGTCCAAGTAAATGCAGTAAGACAAGAGAAGAAAATAAAAGGTATGCAGATACAGAAGGAAGAAACAAAACTGTCTTTATTTGCAGGTGACATCATTTATGTAGAAAATTGCTTCACTATATATTAGCAATGAACAAGTGGAATTTGAAATAAAATACACAATACTGCTCACGCTAACATTTTCCCAAAATAGAACACTGTGGTATCACTCTAACAAAATATGTACAGAATCCATATGAGAATAACTATAAAACATTGATGAAAGAAATCAAAGAACTAAGTAAGTGGAGAGCTGTTCCAAGTATGTGAATAGAAAGGCTTGTTATTGTCACAATGTTAGTTCTTCTGAGGCTGATCTGTAGATTCAATGCAACCCAATCAAAATCCCAGTGAGTTATTTTGTGAAATCAAAAACTGATTTGGAAGTTTGTATGGAAAGACAAAAAAACAGAATAGCCAATATTGAAGGAAAGGAACAAATTTGGAAGACTAACACTATCCAACATCAAACCTTAAAAGTTTCAGTGATCAAAACAATGTCATGTTGGAAATAATTGACAAGTGGATCAATGGAAAAAATTCAGAACCCAGAAACAGGCCCATGGAAATACAGTTAACTGATCCTTGAGAAAGGAACAAGGGCAATGCAATGCAGCAAAGAGAGCCTTTTGCAAGACAGAGGTGACAAACACCTGTAAATTCACATGCAGAGAAATGAATCTAGACAAGACACCTTACATGCATCACAAAAATTAACTTATAAAACTTATAAGGTGTCACAGAACTTGATTTTAAACCCAAAATTTTAAAACTCCTGGAAGATACCATAGTAGAAAACTTAAATGACTTGAAGTAATAGAGGTAACTTATTAGATAAAACACAAAAAATATAACCCATGAAAGAAAGAATTGATAAGCTGGCTTTAATTAATTTTTTTCAATGTAGTTCATAGATAAAATTCTAAGAATATATTGGTGCCCTTCTCTCTCTCCCTCCATTTCTCTCTTTTTTTAAAAAAAATTTTCAAGATAGAATTTTCTGCTGTCTGAAAGACACTGTCAAGAAAATGAAAAGACAAAACACAAACTGGTAGAAAATATTTTTAAATTACACGTCTGATAAAGAACTTTTATCCAAAATACACAAATAATTCTTTATTATTATTATTAAAGTTAGAGCTACAGAGAGAGTGAGAGAAGTGGGGGTGTGTGTCTTCCATCCAGCGGTTCACTTCCCAGATAGCTGCAAAGTCTGGGGCTGGCCCAGACCAAAGCCAGGAGCCAGGAGCTTCCTCCAGGTCTCCCACAATTGTGACAGGGATCCAAGCACTTGGGCCATTCTCTGCTGTCCTCCCCAGGCCATCAGCAGGGAGCTGGATGGGAAGTGGAGCAGCCGGGATATTAACCAGTGCCCATATGGGATGCTGATCTCACAGGCAGCAGCTCTACCTGCCATGCCACAATGACGCAACCCCCCCCCCCCCAATCTTTAATAATAAAATGAAAACCCTGACTTAAAAAAATTGGGAAACAGCCATGAACAGATACCCTACAAAAGAAGAAACACAGATAGTCAATGACCATATGAAAAGATGTTCATCATATAACATTAGAGAATTGCAAATTAAAACAAGATATCACGAGGGGCCAGTGTTGTGATATAGCAAAGTAAAGCAGCCAGCTGCTATGCCGGCATCACATGTGGGCTCCAATTCGTGTCCCAGCTACTCCAGGTCCAATCCAGCTTCCTGCTGGTCTGCCTGGGAAAGCAGCAGAAGATGGCCTGAGTGCCACTCTCACCTGCCACTCAGGTGAGAGACCTGTATAAAATTCCTGACTCCTAGCTTTGGCCCAGCACAGCCCTGGCTGTTGCAGCCATCTGGGGAGTGAACTAGTGGATTGAATATCTTTCTCTCTCTCTATTTCTCTCTCTCTTTCAAATAAATAAAATAAATCTTTTAAAAGCCCAAAATATCACAATACCTATTAAAATGACCAACTAAAAGCTGATGAGGATGTAGACTCTGTAGAGTAACAGGGACTTCCATTCATTGCTGGTGGGAATTCAAAGTAATACAGCCACTTGGCAAAACAACTTGACTGTTTCTTATAAAACTTAACATACTCCTACCGTATGATCCAACAATCACACCCCTTAGTATTTACCCAAAGGAACTTAAAAACTGGAGTCTACACAAAATCTGTACATGGATATCTACAGAAGCTTTATTTATAATTCATGAAATTTGGAAGGAACCAAGATCTGCTTCAGTAGTGTGAGTGGATAATTAAATTGTGGTACATCCAGACAGTGGAATATTACTTAGCACTATAAAGAAATGAGCTATCAAGCCACAACAAGACATGGAGGAAAGTTAGAAGCATATCACTAAGTGAAAGAAGACAATCTAAAAATGTTTACATACTGCATGATTACAACTACACGACATTCTGGAAAAGGCAAAACTATGGGGACAATGAAAAGTATTGTGGTCGTCAGGGGTCCAAAGGAAGAAGAGATAAATAAGGGAAGAAAGAAGAATTTTGGGCAGTTAAACTGTTCTCTATGATAATACAATGGTGGGTTTATGTGATTATGCATTTGCCCCAAGCCAAGGGAATGAAACTTCATTTAAACAATAGGCTTTAGGTGGTAGCTGTGTGTCAATGTAGATTCATCAGTTATAACAAATGTACCACTCTGGTGTCGGAAGATGTCAGTGGATTAGGTTAAGGACATGTTGAGAGAGGTATGGGAATTCTCTTTCTTTTCCAATAAACGTTGCTGTGAATCAAAAATCATTCCCCAGAAGAAAGTTTAATAATTTTTTAAAAAGATTTTATGACAATAATATTCATGAAGCTAATTTTTTCCTGTGGTTATAATTAGATAGTAAGTGATTCAACCACTTCCCACACGAATTTGAATGAATAAAAGTATACATATTTAAAATCAGTGTCCATGTGAATTTACTTTTATGGCTATAGTAGAAGAAATGTGCTGTATTTTGATAAAAATTCATTCACTTGAATGTGTGTTTTGATATCTAGGGAACAGAATGACAGCTTTGAAGAAGAAAATGACTAGGTCACACATACATACAAGAAAAGATGACATGAGTAGAATAAGCAAAATTGATAGCTAGCACAAGCAAAACTACAAAAATTTCAGCTACCAAATTAATGGGCACAGACTATAAAGAAATTCATATTTTTAAAATAAATGAAATACAATCTGGAAAATATGTATCAGAAAGAAGGGACAGTGAAAAGTAATGGAGCATGTTGAAAAAACTGATAAGTCAGCTGTGAGTCTAATTGGAGATCCTCTAAAATTAATCTGGTGTTTCATGCACATTTTAGAATCTTTTTTTTAGGTTTTACTGTGGATAGTTTGACTACAGTGTGTCATGGTGACGATCTTTTCTGGTCATGTCTATTAAAAGTTCTATATGATTCCTGTGCGTGGACATCCCTTTCTTTCTCTAAATTGGGGGAGTTTTCTGTAATTGTTCCACTAAAAAGGCCTTCCAATCCTTTATCTTTTTTCCATGCCTTCAGGAACTCCTAAGACCAGTATGATGGATCATTTGATAGTATCCCATAAATCTCCAACATCATTTTTTAAGTTTTCTAATTTCTCCCTTTTTTTGGCCTGAATGTAAAATTTCCAGAGATTTGTTTTCTAGCTCAGATATTCTTCTGTCTCACTGAGTCTCCTGTTAAGTCTTTCCCTGCATTTTTATTTGAGCTATTCAATTCTTCATTTCTGGTATTTCTTTGTGATTTCTCTGTAAAATTTCAATTTCATGGGAAAAATTTTCATTCATGACATGTATGATTTATTTAGTTTGTGGATTTGATTCTGATTACTTCTAAGTAATCCTATGATCAATTTGTTTTAATTCCATTTCTAGTATTTCTTCAATCTCTTCATCTTCACAGGCTAGTATTGAAGTGTTGTATTCCTTTTAGGATGTCATGTTATATAGCCGGCATCGCGGCTCACTAGGCTAACCCTCCACCTAGCGGCACCGGCACACCGGGTTCTAGTCCCGGTTGGGGCGCCGGATTCTGTCCCGGTTGCCCCTCTTCCAGGCCAGCTCTCTGCTGTGGCCAGGGAGTGCAGTGGAGGATGGCCCAAGTCCTTGGGCCCTGTACCCCATGGGAGACCAGGATAAGTACCTGGCTCCTGCCATTGGATCAGTGCGGTGCGCCAGCCGTGGCAGCCATTGGAGGGTGAACCAATGGCAAAAGGAAGACCTTTCTCTCTGTCTCTCTCTCTCACTGTCCACTCTGCCTGTCAAACAAACAAACAAACGAAGGATGTCATGTTGTCTTCCTTATTCTTCTTTCTTGAATTGTTGAATTTATTTTTAGTCATTTGTGGAGATATTTGTTGTTTTTTTTTTTTACCCTATGATGGCTTCTATCTTTGGATAAAGCCTCTGTGGCTTAGTCAAGTGTCTGCTCTCTCAGCGAATACCCAGAGGAATGTGATGGGGGTAGCCAGGGAGCTCTGTTCAGTGCTCCAGGTTGAAAGGAGTGTCCAGGGTGACACCCAAGTTGAGCATGGTAAATCTCTTATTTTTTTTTAATTGGAGGGTAAGTTTCATCAGCTCTGTTGGCATAATCTCACATTCACCTTTTCTCCTCCAAAGAGATCAATGGTGGGTGTAATATTTGTTCGCACTGCCACAAGACCCACATAAAGAATCCATGCAATCCTCAGTGTAAGCATGGATCCCACAGCAATGACCCTCCCCAGGGAATCAGGGACCCCCCAAGCATGTGGAGATACCCACAGTGACTACCTAAAGACTCAGCCACACCCTGTGTTCTCCTACACAGCCACAGTGCTTTCACAGTCCCAGCACACAAGGCTCCCACAGTCATGAGCACCCAGCCCCTTGTCAATTCTCCCAGCCACAGTAAGGCATCTCCTCTTGGCTACTTGTTAGGAGTGTAGACACGAGCTGGCACAGCTGTTACATATGTCCAAATGGTGCCTGCCCTCTGTTAGCTAGTTATAGGATGCCATTCCTGGGTAGTCAGGGAGAGATAAATGTACCCCCTTTTTTGTCTCTAGGTTGGCAGGTACGCTTGTCCACCACAAGGCTCCAAGCTAAACTCACATCAGGCTCTTCTTGCAGCTTTATTGCCAGTGGCTTGGACTGCTGCAGTCTGCTCTCACCTCACTCTGAGGCTCTCAGCTGCTGGAATCTGGAGTTATGTGCGTCCACACCCTCTACATAGATTCACAGTGTCCCTCTGATTTGTGTGGAGTTTCCTCTACATTTTTTCTTCCTAACTCTTCCATGAGATTGCACTATCTTCCCCTAGACTAGAGCAGTAAGCTCCCGCTCTATTCTGCCAAAAAAAAAAAAAAAAAAACTAAACAGATATTTCAAAATTATAATAAGTGTAATTGAAAATTCAATCATGATTTTAACTGCAAATAAATAGAGCTGAAGAGAGTTTATTAGAAAAATCCAGAATTCAAAAAATTAAGGCAAAAAGAATGGAAAATAAGAGAGGAGAGGAGGGGGAGGAAAGAGGAAAAACGGAAGAGGGATAGGACCAGTGAGGCCTACTTTGTATTTAGTTATGATGCTTGGATGAAAGAAGAGAAATAGTGGAGCAGGGAAATCTTTTAGGACATAATGGTAAATACCTAAAACTTATCAAAGATACTAATATTCAGCAAGCAATCCATAAGTAGACTCTCTCTCTCTCTCTCTCTCCCTCTCCCTCTCCCTCTCCCTCTCCCTCTCTCCCTCACACACACACCAGGCTCAGGCAGAAAGCACATCAAAGACTCATCAAAGGCAGTACATGAATCAATGGTTGTACATATATTCTAAATACTGTACATATATTGTAAATATTACACAGCAATGATGACAATTTCTGTTTTACGCCGTAACTGTTAAGGATTTTGCAACACAATGCTAAGTGAGAAATGAGACATAGGATGGTCCAAATAATGTGATTATTATTATTGATTATTGCGCACATTTAACAAACAAGCAAAACTTAATTTTATATATGGGACGATATAGGAAAGCAAACTAAGTATGTGCTTAGCTAGCAATGGGAGGTCAAATCCTTCTAATAATGCAGCGTTCCGATCTCTTTCATAGCCACATCTACCTTCTCTGGCCTTCTCTTCAGTTTCCCTCTTCCACTTTAAAGTCTCTTCTGATTACATTAGGCCCACATGCAGAATCCACAATAATGCCGTTATTTTTAAGTCATTTGGTTAGCAAACTTAATTCCCCTTTTCCAAGTAACATAGCACATATGCAGTTTCAGGAATTAGGACACAGGCAACTTTGGGAAGGCTGCCATCCTGTATACTAACTATATTCTTTATTGAAGTTTTGAAACAAATTTGTATGTCATAAAATTTCTTTTCATTTCACCTAAAGCCAGATTTTTACATTAAATTCATATTTATTCAAAATTGATGTAAAATGTAATGGCAATTTTGACTACTACTCCTCCAGTGGTTTTACACATTTACCATGCCAGCATGGAAATTAAGTTGAATAATTCTTCTCTGTAGGTCAAAAGCAAATATAAAATCAATTCAATACATAGATATTTTGTAAAAATGTACTGAAACTCTGGCGTAATTTTATTGTATTTTGGTATTATCATGAATTCTTAATTATCAAATTCTGATATAGATAAAACTTTTAATTAATTTCAACTACTGCCTAATTATATACAGACAAAACAAATCAGCATATGCATGTATTAGCATTACAATAAGGAATATAAGTAATGATATATTTGTATGTGTATATATATATATATATGGGTTTCAAAAAGTTTGTCGAAAATTTAATTAAAAGGTAATTTGCACATTTCTGTGTGGCTGCAAACTGTTGAAAGCTTTACTTAATATATGCTAAGTTGATCTTCTGTATATAAAGATAATTGAAAATGAATCTTGATGTGAATGGAAGGGGAGAGAGAGCGGGAGAGGGGAGGGTTGCAGGTGGGAAGGGAGTTATGGGAGGGAAAAAGCCATTGTAATCCATAAGCTGTACCTTGGAAATTTATATTAATTAAATAAAAGTTAAAAAAGATAATTTGCATTTTTCACAAAATTTTGTAGCCCTAGCATGCGTGTAATATAAGAAAATGCATATTCTTCTATAAAATTATTGGTTCCAAGCTCCATACATCAACTGTTCTCAGTTAGCTGAAGCTCTTAATTTATTAGTAAGATAAGTCAGAAAATAACTTCCCTGTATTTCATGAAAATTCTCAGGTTAATATCAGTCTGTTTCCCACCTGTGCAATAAACAAAGATTTGTTTCTATTTTTCCACAAAGTAACTAGAAAAATATTAAAGCTGTTTTTAGCTGAACTTGTGATAAAAGTACCAAAATGTTCATTTGATTGATTTTTCGGATCATCACATTATGAGTGAATTTCTGTATTGAACAGTTGGAAGATACCATCTAATAGAAGCATTGCTTACATTTATCAGACAACTGAAGCACAGAGAAATTTATTTCTGCAGTCTAGGAAGAGTTTCTGGGGATGGGTGTTGTGGCCTGGTGAATTAAGTCAGCACTTAGTGTGCCTGCATCCCATCTCAGAGTGTGGATTTAGGTCCTGGCTACTTGGTTTCTGAGCCAGCTTCCTGTTAATGCATGCAGAAGACAACAGATAATGGCCTAAGTACTTGGGTCCCTACCATCCATGTGAGAGACCTGGATGGAGTTCCAGGCACCTGGCTCTGGTTAGGTATTTAGGGAGTGAACCAGTGGATGAATGATCTCTCTCTTCTCTGTCTCTCCCCACCCCATCTTTGTCACTCTTTCAAATAAATCAATAAATCTTTAGTTTTTAAGAAGAGTTGCTAACAGAACTAGGATTAAAATTCAGGCAAGAATACTTAAAGTCACAAAAAATGTGCTAGACCATTTGTCTGACAGTGGTGAAATGACTAACATAAATCGTTTCTCGGCCTTTTGGCTAAGATCAAGTGCATAATTCTCCTTTAGGGGAGGACAAAAACTCATACATCCATCTTTCTATCCCTCCATCCATCCACCCATTCTTCTTTGTGTGTCCTAATAGCATGTACCACAATTAACTGAACCTTTAATGGAGAATATATGTACTACAATCCTCCATTAAGATGATTATGTAATTGCCAAATTTTTAAATTCTTCAGAAAAATTAAAGTAGCTCATTCCATCTTAGACCTCCAATATTACATTCCATTGGTGTCAAAAATTACCTTAATTTAACAGAGAAATTAACTACTTTCTAGTCGGTATCCCAAACTGTCAAAGTAAATATTATTTTAATGATTTGTCATCTAATTTTAAAATTACATGCTGAGAGTACCTTTAGTCCTTTCTAACTTATTCATTCCATAAATATTAATTGAGCACCAACCATATAAAAACCACTAAAACCCAAGATTTTGGAGCATAATCATTGGAATAGCACTTAACAACCCATTTCATTTGCTCATTCTAATCAAATATATTTTGTCTAAAGACTCTTTTCACATAGTTTATGATTTTTCAAAATAATGTGAATTGCATCTCTGATTACTAAAGAAACCCATTTGCTTATAGTATTATGCTAAATTTCTAAGTTAAAGCTGTTAATTAGCATAATCCTAAATTTGAAATGCCTGATGTCATCTATTCCTTGATTAAAATTTTTTAAATCCCCTTTCATATCTTTGTCCCTCATTAAATTTATTACTTCTCAAATAAAAATATCAGTTTGCAGGTGACTTAGAATTCCAATTTTGTAATGACTTTTCTTCTTGATATGATTTCTTAGTCTGAATTTCACCATAAAAGAAAATAATTGCCACTATCACTGCAAAAATCAGAACTTAATATTTTAAATATATATTTTTATGAAAATTACATTTCCAGAGTTTGTAGTTAAGTCTTCTTCATGTTTCACTAATTCATGAACAGACAATAGTGAAAGAGAAGTTAGTGACGTATTGTTTCCTATATAGTTTTCAGATCTGCCAAATTGTTCATGCTTTATTGGTCTGAGCACATTGTCACTGGATTCCATAATGACTTAAGATAATGTTATCAATCTTTTAAAATCATCTTAAGATGGCTGAGACATGTAGCAATTCTCATTTCAAATAGGTGACTTGCTACTTCCTGAGGTGAGTATGGGAACAAAATAATCACTGGGCAGAAGTCTGAGGATTGAGTATCTCCCAGGTTAAAGAAACTCGGCTAGTACAATAAATATTGAAGGTGAGAACCTATATTAGTGAGGGATAAGCTAAAATTTCAGCAAATGCATCAAAAAAGGAGTCTTCAGATTGGTCTTCTACAAAGAGATCAGACCGAGCTCTTTCCTTTGCAAAGGTGTGTGACATTGGTGCTATTGTATTTGCAAATCTTTGGGACCCCAGTTGAGATGGTTGTCCCAGTGAATTCCTATCATAATGTGTTGGTATTATACTTGATATAGGCTCAGGCTTCAAGTTCAGGAAGGCAAGCTATATCAACTTATTGGGCTCACAGGCCTTAGCAGTTTTACTTTACAGTTAAGAAGAATCTGGCAAGAAAAAATGAAAACTTTTCTGAAGTAATGTTTGTTTTTCATAATCATTACAAAAGCTGAACTGTGATATCTTATCTGCCAATCATAAAAAATCTGAAGATAATCCATATTGCTGTACTGGGGACCTAAAGCGTAGTGTGCTCTGATAGAAGTACATCTCCAGCAGAAATAGCATTGAGACTCTAAGGCATTGGTTGATATTTCCACGAGCAAGTTTTCTGCCATTATGTTGTTGGAGGGAACTTTGTTAGACATCTTAATATGGAGAGTCACTGTTGAGCTGGGCAGTTCTCTACACTTCACTTTTCAAGGATGTTGGACTGCAAACCTGACAGATCCTTTGTGGAGATCCCAGGAAGCACCAGAGTAAACAGAGCAAGCTGTACTCCTAGATAAACAAAAAAGTCAGGTCACAGTAGAAATCCCTTAGAATCCTGTGTGTTGTCTCGAATACATTCAATCACTTAACAAGTACTTAATGAGCACTACTATATGGTAACCACTGTTCTAGGTATTGGAGGTATGTCTGAACAAAAAAATGAGTACTTCAAAATGTTCATGGAGAAATGGAATTAAAAATAAGATTATTTTGGTGCTAAAATTGAAATATGCGCCATTTTTTCATAATATATACATTTTTCTATGAACTTTTTGAAGATCCCTTGTGTATCAAAATCCCTGCCCTCATGAAACATCCATATATCAAAACAAACTTTTTCACCTAGAAATTTGGCTTTAAGGGAAAGAAATTCAAGATCTTATTGGAAGCAAGAAGTAGATATCAGGGCTGAAATTCCAAAATCAGGGTTTGGAAGTGGGTAGAGCTGGATCACAGAGGGAAAAATATATTATTTAGGACTGTATACTTTGAAACATTCGAAGAATGAGTTATTACCTTAACTGCTCACTTTTAGTTGATTTTCTATTTTAATTGAACAGCTGCATAGCTAGAAAGGCAGTGTACTTTGTTATAGGTCTTATCACAATGTGATTCTTGTCAGTCTCATTTACTAAGCTGTAAGTTCTAAAAGAAAAAATATTTTGATGTTATTCTCCTTATATTCATGCCTGGCACCTGTCACAATGGCTAATTTCATATTGGGCAGGACCACCTTATACAGTCATGCAGGTTGTACGCTGCACAACTCCAGGAACACAGTACTCATAAATATGATGTCGATGGCAGCCTTGAAGATGTGCAGTGCTCATTAATGTATATTAAGCTGATAAAAATATTTTTCACTGTGTATGATTTGTCATCAGATGGATAAATATACCAACTTGTGACACACTTAAGAGTACATGGCAGGGACAATAACGTTGTATAATAAATAAAGTGGATTTCTACTTTTATCTAAAAGAAATAGCTTTGAAAATTTCTGTCAGTTATTTAATGAGGTGACAGAATAAGAACACATTATTTTTAAAAAGTTTAAACTTCTAGTTTGAGAACAAGTAGATTCCTGATTGCTAAGGAATGCATCATTTTTAAAAGTGGAACTTAATTTTTTTAAAAAATCTCACATATAAAAGCTGTACATATTTATGAGGTCTCATTGTATCGTGTATACCTTGTGTAATGTCCAGTTAGGGTAAATATATTATCTCTGCAAGCAATTAACATTTCTGTATAGTGAAAATTTAAACGCAAACTTTTAATATAGTTGAATTAGCAAATTAAGAGGTTAACTTATTTGGGTGAACAGAAAGCCTGGGGAATAAAATTTATTTCATTAGAATTTGATCTTCTCAAACTATCTCCACAAAGTAATCTTAATACTTATTCTGTGGTATCCATTTTTATATTTCCTTTTTATTCTCTGATCTTTCATTTAGGTTTTTTTCATCAGTATCTTCATCTTCACATTCTAATATTGACATGTCATTGTGTTTCTTTATGGGAGTCTTCCTTATGTTGTATTCCTTATTCTTGTTTCTTGAATTTCTGCATTTATTTTTAGGCATTTGTAGAAATACTTGTTAGTTTTCTCCAGTCTGAACTCAAAGACAGTGTACTTTGTCAGGTTCTCCCTCTGTCTGTATCACCAGTGGCATGGGTTGCTGTAGTCTGCTTGCACTTTGCTCTCCAAAGCTGGTGGTTCCTCTGGTTCTCAGCTACAGGGGTTGTGTATTGTGTCCATGCTCGATGCTTCACCTCCTCACCTTCCATGCTGATCCATGGCATTCCTCTTTCTTTAGAATTTCCACTAATTCAACCCTGGGGATGCACTTCCACCACGTTTTTGCTACTATTTTCCCCTAGCCTAAGCAGCACCTATTCCACCATCTTGGAACTCCCAAAATCTGCTTAAGAACATGAAAATATTAAACCATGGATATATAAAATATAACTGTTTGTAATATTTCATTTATATAAATGCTGATTGAAATGATTGAATTCAGTTTCTGAACTAAGAATCCATGGTCTCAAGATCTGTGAAGGGTGTAAGATTTTACTCTCTGTTCAAGCTAGCAAGGTAATCTAGCACTGCTTCACGCATGCTGGTAGATGGATATTGAGTCAGTTTTAGAAGGAGGTGGGGGTTAACATGGATTATCCAGGTGGGCTTGATCTGATAGCATGAATCTTTCACAGTGAAGATCCATTCCTGGCTGGAATTAGAGAAAGAGAGATAAGGACAAACTCAGGATCAGAGAGGTGCTGTCTTGCTAGCATTGAAGATGGGGGAGGGGTCATGAGCCAAAGCATGAAGGCAGCCTTGAGAAGTTGTAAAAGTCAAGAAAATGAATTTGAACACTACACAATGTTATACTTATATCAAACTGTCACATGTAGGCATGGTTTTTATCTCTGGTAGAAGAAAAGAATTTGAGGATGGGACACAGGTAAAGGTTAGTAAGAGAATCAAGATTTAATTACAAGCAAAGTAAAAGTACACATTCTAGAAGGAGTGTATCCATGCTCAAGAAATAAGCACACCAACAATGTTTGAGTCAATCACATTATATGAACTGGAGGCATAAGTGTGGTGTTTGGGGCAAGGGTTAATTGAATATTCAAAGGGGCCAGAGTTTGGGGAGGGACTCGTGTACCACTCGTTTCCTTGAACTTTTTGGAGATCTCAGAAGTGTTTTGGTGTCAGGGGCATAATGGGAGTAGGAATGTCAGCCATGGTCATTTTACTACATTGATCTCATAATGAGCTAAAGGTCATCATGGAGACACAGTTGGCAGCCATACTGCTTATTTCTAGCTGGTACCTTTTATAAGTGCCTAAACTGCAGGGACTTCCATTTTTTTAACTTTAGTTTTTAATATTTTGTTTTTTTTTTTCCTAAGGCAGAGTTATGCAGAGGCAGAGGGGGGGTATCTTCCATATGCTGGTTTACTCCCCAAATGGGCACAATGGCCAGAGCTGGCTGATCTGAAGCAAGAAGCCAGGAGCCAGGAGCTTCTTCTGGGTCTCCCACATGGGTACAGGGGCCCAAGCACTCGGCCCAATCTCCACTGCCCGCCCCCCCGGCCACCAGCAGGTAGTTGGATTGGTAGTGTAGTAGCCTGGACTCGACTGGCACTCATATAGGATATTGGTACAGCAGGTGGGGGCTTCAACCACTATTCCACAGCACTGGCCCTGGAGCTTCCATTTTACACTGCATGGGATCTGGGGTATGTGGCTCATGATACAGCACAGGAAAGCTTCTTGCTAGCTACCTACCTGCCCATATCAAAGGTACCTCTAAATACATACAATTTTTATGTGTCCAAGTTTTTAATAAAAATTATTTTTATAAAGAAAATGAATTTTTCCTTATGGAGTCCAGAAAAAACACAGTCCAGCTGATACCTTGATTTTGACCTAATGAGATATTTGTTGGTCTTCTGACTTCAAAAATTCTAAGATCACATAACTTTGCTGTTTTAAGCACTGTTTGTGGCAATTTTAAAGCAGCAATAAGAAAATAACGCAATCAGTAGCCAGAAAGTCTACATGTTCTGTGTCCATTTCCCAAGCCTCAGTTCACTACAGGATGATGCAAGGAAGGGCAGTACTTATCTACGCACATTGGGTTGCCCTGCAGGAAAGGAAACTTCAGTTTAGAGAACCTGAATCTTTTCTAATGAGAAATAAACATGCCTGTCTTTTGCTTCAGAGTCAATATCTCTGTTTCTCAAGGTTGCTCACTATGCAAACATCTTTGGAAAGATTGTCTGAAACAAAGGACTGTTTGCATCTCACTATTCAGAAGCACAAAATACCTATAGAAAATTGTCTCCTAATACAAAGTGCCATCCAAATTCATTATTTAAGTGTTTCTGCAAGACCATAAAGTTTTCATAATCCAAATTAAGTGATTTTGTGATTTTTAGCATCACAATAAATGATGAAATTTATAAATTCAACACATCTATACATGAAATACCTACTGATGAGATTCCTCAGAAATAATGTACATTATTCTAAGACCAAAATTGGCATGAGCATATGTTGGCTTTGTTACATTTTTATGGTAAACACATATAAACGTTAATTATTAAAATAGCTACAGGTAAAGGAATTTCATTATTGCTAGTCTGGAACAGTCTTCCACTTGAAACAATTTTCTTTGGATTCTTAAAAATAATGTCAGGTTTCTCAGTACTCTATCATAACAAAAGCAGACTGTACTTTTTTAGCTAATGAGGTTTTTTTTCTATAAAACTTAGAAAATATATTTATTAGAATCTTGATTAACTGGCCAAAGTTATAAGAGGATAGGTATAATTTCATTTTTGTGTAAAAACAGGTGAAAATGTCATAGTGTATGATAAGTTTTCTTGTCCTTGAGTTGGTAGACCAAGCCCTACTACTCATTTAGAAGAACAAGTTTACATCTTCTAGATATCATTGAATGAAATAGTATCTATAAATGAAGATATATTTTCTTTATTAAAAAAGACTTATTTACTTATTTAGATTTTATTTATTTATTTGAAAGGCACAGTTAGAGAGAGAGAGAGAGAGAGAGAGAGATCTTCCATCTGCTAATTCACTCCCCAAATGGCTGCAACATCCAGGGCTGGGATGGACCGAAACTGGGAGCTAGGAGCTTCTTCTGGGTCTACCACATGGGTGCAGGGGCCCAAGCACTTGTACCATCTTCTGCTTCTTTCCCAGGCACATTAGCAGGGAACTAGATCAGAAGTGGAGCAGACAGTACTGGAATCGGTGCCTATAAGGGATGTCAGTATCAGAAGTGGCAGCTTTATCCACTGTGCCACATCGGCCTCTATTTATTCATTTTTGAAAGACTTAGAAAGAGGTGTCTTCCAACTGCCTGTTCACTCCCCAGATGGCTACAACAACCAGGGCTGGCAGAGGTGAAGCCAGAAGCCAGTAACTTCTTCCAGATCTCCCACATGGGCTCAGGGGCCCAAACACTTGGGTCATCCTCTGCTGCTTTCCCAGGTGCTTTAACAGGGAGTTGAATGAGAAGTGGAGTAGCCAGGACTCAAACCAGCACACATATGAGAAACCAGTGTCACAGGCTATGGCTTAACTTGCTATGTCATAATACAGGTCACATAAAGATATATTTTCAACAGCAATAGAAAATATACTGGGTCATGCAATTTGCCCCATAAACATTACAGTCACCATGGTTACTATTATAGTCACTAATGTCAGCTTATCTAGGTTTGCTTCATAAGATGTCCAGGAAGCACAATGTGCCCTCAAAATTTATAATAAAATATTATCATTTGCCATTCAGTCTCTCTGAAAACCAAAATCACCCAAGAGAAGTTTAAGAACTGACCATTAATTGCTTTAGTAGAAAGGAAAAGAACATTTCTGTTTATGGGATTTTAGTTAGGATACCTCTCCCTCTAACCCACTGTGCCGATTGTTAACCTGTTGCCTTTCAAGTGCACACCTATCCCTGTATACTCTGGTTTGTGATGCTGAGGCTCAGACTTGGAAGGTGGAAGGGAGGAAGAAGGCTTCAGGAGGGAGAAGGAGGGATTGATTTGTGGGAACTCACTTTTAAGCTCCTAAATTTAATATTAGAAACTTTTTCAAAAAAGTATTTTATCTATTTGAAAAGCCAAGTTATAGAGATAGAGGGTGAACAGAGAGAAAAAGATCTGTCTTCCATCTACTAGTTCACTGCCCTAATGGCCACAACAGTCCAGGCTGGGTCAGGCCAAAGCCAGGAGCCAGGAACTTTTTCCAGATCTCCCACATGCGAATAGGGGCCCAAGCACTTGGTCCATCTTCTGCTGCTTTCCCAGGCCGTAGCAGAGAGCAGTATCAGAAGTGAAACATGATGGTCATGAACCTGTGCCCATATGGGATGCTGGTTTTGCAGGCAACAGCTTTATCCTCTACAGCATGATGGTGCCCCCTAGAAACTTTTTCTCCATTCACCCTTGCCATACTGATGGTAGCTGCTTTCCAAAGTCACTATCTCAAAATCTCTTTTCTGTTCTCTAATAATTCACAATTATGATTCTTGTAAAAATATTTCTTTGGAAATACTTGTGCTGCTTTTTAATTCTGACTGGACCCTGACTAATGACCTCCACTGTTAGTATGCCACATCTCAGGGTAGCTCTGGGTAGGAACCTGTAGTGTTTGGAAAAATGAATTCCAGACAGCATAGCCCTTGCATAGTGCATAGACTATGTTTGATGCAAAGAATCATGAGTTCAGTAAACTTGATTTTAATATGAACTGTTTCTCAGGCACAGCATTTAATGAGAGGTGAAATTTATCCTCAATAAATTCACTCCAGGATAGTTATAGAGGCAATGTTAGAAATGTTATAAGACATAATTAATTTAAGTTCCTGAGAAAAGCAATAGAAGCCATGAAATTGATACAGGGGCAACTGAGATGATGCAATAAACCACTGTACACTTCCCATGGAAGTCTGACTGGGAAATTATTCATATGTTCAAGAAATCAAAGATTGCCAACCAATACATTCATAAGACCTCTCCTACACCGATCCAATCACTGTCACTACTTAAATTCTAAGACCGTGGGCTAGTTTGGACTACTTGTGAACTTGAATGGAACAATACAGGGCTATTTGTTTCCAGTTTCTTTGACTGTTCACTGCTTGTGAAATTCCACATGATCTTATATAGCTTTGTTAGTTACAATTCTTTGTAGTCTTCTATAGTACAAGCCTTCAAAAAGTTAATGGAAAAAATGAAATGTTTATCTTAGTGCAAACAACTTTAAATCCATGCATTTTTTCATAATGTACATTTTTATGATTTTTAAGATTCCTTATATACATGTTTCACTATTTATAATTTATTTGGGATAGAAATTTAAGTTTTCTTCAGTTTTTAGTTATCAACAGTGCTGCTATGAAGACTTTTGCTCAAATATTTTAATTTAGTTCTATATGCATTTTTCATTGGGTGTATACTAAAGAAATGGACGTGCTGAGTATGTGTATGTAGTAGATACTAACAAAGTAGTTGTACTAGTTCATGCTCCCACCAGCAACATATGAGAGCTCTACAAACTCCACATCCTTGACAACTTTAATTTTTTTTGCATTTTAACCATTTGAATAGGTTTTTAGATTAATCTTATTATAATGTGTGTTTCCCAAGTAAGTATGAATGGGTGAGCACCTTTTCATATTTTATTGACTACTTGGGTATTTGAATATATTCCTTTAGGAAGCAACTATTCAGTATTTTTCTTACTTTTTGGTGATTTTTAAAAAGTTTTTACCCATAGGTTATTTTAAAGTGTGCTACTCAACATCCAAATATTTGGTGGCAATTTAGATATTATATTGTTAGTGATTTCTAATTCAATTTTGTCATGATAACAAAATGTAACTTATATAATTTTAGTCCTTTGAAATTTATTGTAACTTGAGGCATGGTCCAGAATATGTCCAAAGTCTTGTTACATGATACATATTTTTAAAAAATATAGAGCTAATGTATACAATGGACCAAATTGACCTAATTGCTGTCTATAGAACATTTCATCCCACAAATGCAGAATACACATTATTTTCATCATTGCATGGAACTTTCTCTAGGATAGACCTATGCTAGCTGATAAAATAAGCCTCAACAAATTAAAAAAGAGGAAATTGTACCATGTATCTATTCTGAACACAGTGGAATAAAGATGGAAATGAACAGCATAAGAAACTCAAAAATATGCAAACACATGGACACTGAACAATGTGCTCTAGAATGAACATTTAGGTCATATAAGCAATCAAAAGGGAAATAAAAAGCTTCCTAGAAATGAATGAAGATGATAACACAACATGTCAAACTTATGGGATACAGAAAAATGTGTCAAGAGAAAGTTTATAGCAATCAGTGCCTATATCAAGATATTCTAAAGGCATAAAATAAATGATCTAATAATTCATCTCAAGGATATAGAAAAAAAGAGAAACCCAAACCCAATCCCAAAATTAGTTGGAAGAAATAAATAACAAAAATTAGAGAAGAAATAAACAAAATTCAAACAAAAATAATACAAAAGATCAGTGAAATGAAGAGCTGGTTTTTACACACAGTGGCCCAACTAACCCCAAAAAATGGGGGAGAGAGAGAGGGAGAGAGAAAGAGAGAGAGAGACCCAAATTAATAAAATCAGAAATGAAAAAGGAATTGTTACAACAGATACTACTGAAATAAAATGAATCATCAGGAGTTACTACAGACAGCTATATGCCATCAAATTGGAAAATCTCGAAGAAATGGAGAGATTTTTGGATCCATACAGTCTACCAAAATTGAGTCATGAAGACATAGAAAACTTAAATATACCAATAACCAAGACAGAGATGGAATCTAATAAATTGAATCTAATAAAGACCTTCCCAATAAAGAAAAGCCCAGAACCAGATGTCTCTACTGCTAAATTTTACCAAACATTTAAAGAACTAACCCAGATTCTTCTCAAACTATTCAAAACTACTGAAAGGAAAGGAAACCTCCAAAATTCCTTCTATGAGGCCAGCATCACTTCAATTCCAAAACCAGGAAAAGACACAAGACAGAAAGAGAGCTATAAACCAATTTCCTGATGAACATAGTTGTAAAAAATTGTCAAGAAAATACTAGCTAACTGAATACAACAACAGATCAGAAAGATCTTTCATCCAAACTAAGTGGGATTTATCCCTGGTATGCTGGGATCATTCCATATATGCAAAACAATAAATGTGACACATCACATTAACAAACTGAAGAATAAAACCATAAGACTATTTTAATAGATTTAGAGAAAGCATTTGATAAAATACAATATCCTTGGGATCGGCACTGTGGCATAGTGTGTAAAGCTATCACTTTCACTGCTGGCATCCCACATAGGCACCTGTTTGAGTCCCAGCTGCTCTGCCTCTGATCCAGCTTCCTGCTAATGTGCCAAGAAAAGCAGTAGAAGATGATTTAATTCCTTGGACCCTTACAACCACTTTGGAGACTGGATGAAGCTCCTGACTCCTTGTTTCAGAATAGCCCAGCTGCCACAGATGCGGCTATTTGGGGAGTGAACCAGCAGATGGAATCTCTCTCCCCCTGCATAACTTGACCCTTCAAATAAAAAAAAAACTATAAAAAATCCTTTCATGATACAAAGCTTAAGCAAATTAGATACAAGAGAAACATACCTTAACACAATCAACACGATATACCATGAACCCACTGCCAGTGTCATATTGAATGGGGAAAAACTGGAAGCATTTCAACTAAGATGCAGAATCAGACAAAGATTCCCAGTCTCACCATTACTATTCAATATAGTCCTCGAAGTTTTAGCCAGAATCATTAAACAAGAAAATGAAATCAAAGAGATACAGATGGGAAAGGAGGAAGTCAAATTATTTCTGCTTACGGATAATATGATCCTATATATAGAAAAACAAAAAAACTAAGAGATTTTTGCAACTCATAAGAGAGTTCGGCAAAGTTTCAAGATATAAAATCAACACTAAAACCAATAACCTTTGTATACAGAAAACAATGCTATGGCCGAGAAAGAACTTGTAAGATCAATCCCATTCACAATAGTTACAAAAATATTTAAATACCTAGATATAAATTTAACCAAGGATGTGAAAGTTCTCTATAATAAAAATTATAAAACATTAAGGAAAAAATAGAATAAGACACAAACAGTGGAAAAAATATTGCATGTTTATTGATTGTAAGAGTTAATCAAAGTGTTCATACTACCAAAAACAATTTACAGATTCAAAGTGATCACAATCAAAATGCCAAAGATGTTCTTCTCAGATCTGGAAAAAAATGACCCTAAAATTCACATGAAATCACAGGAGACCCCAACTAGCTAAAGTAATCCTAACCAATAAAAATAAACCTTGAGACATCACAATACCTGATTTCATGACCTATAGCAGGGCAGTATAATAAAAACAGCTTGGTACTGGTACAAGAATAGACATATCAATCAATGGAATAGGCTAGAGACCCAACAGATTAATCCGCACTTCTAAAACCAATTAATATTTTTTTTGAAAATGAGCTAAAGTCACACCCTGGAGGGCCAGCACCACGGCTCACTTGGCTAATCCTCTGCCTGCGGCGCCAGCACCCTGGGTTCTAGTCCTGGTTGGGGCACCAGATTCTGTCCCAGTTGCTCCTCTTTGATTCCAGCTCTCTGCTGTTGCTCAGGAGTGCAATGGAGGATGATCCAAGTGCTTGGGCCCTGTACCCGCATGGGAGACCAGGAGGAAGCACCTGGCTCCTGGCTTCAGATCAGCACAGCGTGCCATTGAGGGGTGAACCAACGGAAAAAGAAAGACCTTTCTCTCTGTCTCTCTCTCTCACTGTCTGACTCTGCCTGTCAAAAAAAAAAAAAAAAAATCACACCCTGGAGAAAAGACAGTCTCCTCAACAAATGTTGTTGGGAAAATAGGATCTCTGCATGCAGAAGTATGAAACAAGACCCCTATCTTATACCCTTTACAAAAATCAGCTCACAGGGCCGGTGCTGTGACTTGGTGAGGGAGGCCACCCACTGCAGTGCCAGAATCTCATATGGGTGCCAGTTTGAGTCCCGGCTGTTCCACTTCCAATCCAGCTCTCTGCTGTGGCCTGGGAAAGCAATAGAAGATGGCCCAGGTAGTTGGGCTCCTGTACCCATGTGGGAGACCCGGAGGAGGATCCTGGCTCCTGGCTTCGGATCGGCACAGCTCGGCCATTGCAGCCATCTGGGTAGTGAACCAGAAGATGGAGGACCTCTCTCTCTCTCTCTGCCTGTCCTCTCTGTGGTGCTTTCAAATAAATAAATAAATCTTTTTAAAAAAATAATTCACAATGGATTAGGTATCTAAATCTGAGTCCTGAAAGCCTCAAATTACTGTAATAAAACATAGAGAAAACAGTGCAAGATATTTGCGTAGGAAAAGACTTCTTGGATAAGACCTCAGCAGCATAGGCCATAAAGGCAAAAAAAAAAAAAAAAAAAAAAAATTGGATTATATGAAGATAAGAAGCTTCTGCACACAAAATGAAACAGTCAACAAAGTAAAGAAGAAACCAGGCAACCAGCAGAATGGGAGAAAATATTTGCAAGCTAGACATCTGATAAAAGGGTAACATCCAGAATATTTAAGGAGCCCAGGAAACTCAACAACAACAAAAGAAGCCATCCAGTTAAGAAATGAGCTAAGTATATGAACAGTTTTCAAAGGATGAAATACAAATGATGAACAGATACTTCAGAAGATGCTCAGGGTCACTTGTCAGCAGGGAATTGCAAGTGAAAACAACCATCAGGTTTCACCTCACCCCAGTTAGAATGCCTATCATCCAAAAATAAAAAATAACAAATTCTGGCAAGAGTGTGGGGAAAAAGGTATACTATGTACTGTTGGTGGAAATGTAAAATACTACAACCATTATAGAAGGTGGAAGACAGTATGGGAGATAGTTCAGATATTTAAAAATAAATCAATCATATGACCCAGCCATTTCACTCTTGGGAATTTACCCAAAGGAAATGAAATCAACATATGCATTATCTGTACCCTCCATGTTTATAGCAGCTCAATTCACAATAGCTAAGATATAGAATCAACCCAGATGTCCATCAACTGATGACTAGATAAAGAAATTATGGTATATATACACAATGGAAGACTACTCTGCCCAAAATTAAATCCTATCTTTTGCAACAAAATGGATGCAACTGGGGACCATTATGCTTAGTGAAATGAGATAGTCCCACGAAGACAAGTATCATATGTCTTCCCTGAATTGTGGTAACTAATATACAGAATGCAAAATAAGTGATGTATATGAGTTAAATTGACGTTTTAAGATTTTATTATTGTTTATAGCTCTTGTCTATATTCTTACACAGCAGTGTTTTTTTTTTTTTTTTTTTTACTTAGCACATGTTGAATTCTGTATTTAGCATAGGGTTAAGCATGTACTTAAAGAAAATCGCTAGTATGCCACTGTAAAAGTTAAATATAAGAAAAGAAGAAGGGAGAATGGGGTGAGGGATGGGGGATAGTAGTGTGGGAAGTATCATTACGCTCTTAAAATTGTATATATGATATATACGAACTTTGTTCCCTTTTTATAAATAATTTTAAAAATGTGTTCTGCAGTCATTGGATATGAGCAAAAAATCAATTAGGATAAATTTATTGATAGTATTTTTCATAGGTTGATTTATTAAAAAATGGGTAGTGAAAATAAATTTTCTATGTAAAATATTTATTGGAGAACAACACCTATGAATAGGGAGATAAAAAAGTAGTTGTGTCATTTGAGACAAAATGGATGAAGTTGGCACAAATTATGGTAAATGAAAATAAACTAGACTGTTGCTCCCCCTCTTCATGGAGGAACGACACTAAACCCTGCCTAGGCTTCATATCTGAGTCACGGCACCATTATGTCGCTCCCCGTCTTCGTGGAGGAACGACACAGGACCCTGCGCTGTTCTTTTGTCTGCTCGGCCCTCCCCGGGTTTGCTGCTGGTTCTTCCCGGGTTGGCTGCCGTCCCTTCCACCTCCGTGGAAGGGCGGTTCCCCCTGCCACATTCCCCACTTCCACGGGGGAGCGGCACACCGCCGGCCGGCTCTCTCAGGGGCTGCACAGGTGTTCCCCTTAGATGTTCCTCAGATGTTCCTGGTGCATGTTGTCTCTCTCCTCCTTTATAGTCCTCTTCCAAAACCAATCCCAACTCTGCTACCCACACACCAAGTACGCTGCTCTCCTCCAATCAGGAGCAGGTCCTACAGTTTATTGGTTGAACTGGAGGCAGCTGTGTAGAAGCTGTTTCCCTTCTCAGCGCCATATTGTGGGAAAGCAGATGCATAGAATAAGTCTTAATTCCAGTAACTTAGTCTAGTCCGAGTTGCTCCCCACACTAGACAAATGCTATGTGATCTCACTTATATGTGTAATCTAAAAAAACTAATAGAAATAGAAGAGAATTATCATTGCAAGGGATTGAACTATGAGTGGAGGAAATGGGTAGCTTTTGATCAAAGGGTACACATTTTCAGTTACAAGATGCCAAGTTCTGGATATGTATACTATGTAATGTAATGTATACTATGGGTGATGATGGACGTGTTAATCTGTGGTAATCATTTATATATATATATATAAAATATATATAGTAAACCTTGAACATAAAATATTTAGCAATTAAATATTTGAAAGTAATGTTTGAAAGACTAGGCCAAGGGAGAAATTAGATTGCATTGTAAGCCCCAAGAAGCCTTGTACAATACTGGACACCTTTAATTAATTTACATGGCCCATCAGAATTCTCTCCCATTGATTAAAAAGGCCTTGATTAGCAATTAGATGTGAGCCCCTGCCATGACCAATAATCAGATCCCAGGTTAAAGCATGCCCTTAAATGAGGTGGCTCTGAGGCAAAACTCTGAAGCAGCTAGCAATTAGGTCAACAAGTCCTCCCTTGAAAAAGCTTTGGATGGTACATCCTTGTATCCACCAGTGTTATTTAAACCCCCTGTATTCTTATTGATTTTTTCCTGTTAATTCTGTTAAATTTTTGAATTCAAAGCTGCACTGTTAAGTATAAACTTCTTGTGAATCAACACTTTCATCATTATGATCCTTTATATTTATGGCAATAGTTCCTTGTTGATCATTCTTTTCTGTTTTTTTAAAAAAAAAGCTTTATTTTATTTGAAAGGCAGATTTAGAGAGAGGGAGTGGAAGGGGAGAGAGAGAGAGAAAGAATCTTCTATCAGCTGGTTCACTCCCCAGAGAGCTGCAATGGCCAGCTGAAGCTGGGCTAATCTGAAGCCAGGAGTTTCTTTTGGTCTCCCGCATGGGTACAGGGGCCCAAGCACGTGGGCCATGCTCTGCTGCTTTCCAAGGCACATTAGCAGGGAGCTAGACCAGTAGTGGAGCAGCTGGGACTCCAATCGACTCCCATATGAGATGCCAGCGCTGCAGGGGACATCTTTACCTGCTAAGCCACAGCAGCAGCCCCACTATCTTTTTTATACTTTATGATTGATTATGTTTATAACTTCTCAGTTCTTTAATTTCAACCAGTTTCTGTCTTGTATTTTAAAATGTTTGTAAGTACTATGTGTTTTTATTAAATGTTTCATTTGTTGATTGTATTTTCAATTTTATTTGAAAGGCTGAGAGAAAGAAAGAGATTTTCCATGTAGTGATTTACTCCCCAAATGTCCAAAAGAGCCAGGGCTGGGCTGGGCTGACTCCAAAAGCCTGAAACTCTATCTAGATCTCTTACATGAGTGGTTGTTAGTGACCCAAATACTTGACCCATCATTTACTGCCTCCCAAGATGTACATTAGCAGGAGCCAAAGCTCTAACCAGGCATTGTGATATTGGATGTAGGCATCTCAGTTAGTAACTTAACTGTGGCACTAAACACCTGCCCCAGTAGTTTTGTCTTGCTTTCTTAAGAAATCTGAAAATTGACCTTTTAGTTTAAGATTCTAGAATATTAAATTAATGAAATTATTGACATGGTTGGATTTAAGTCCATAAGGTTACTATTTGTCATCCATATTCTTTGTACATCTTTTCCCTTTTTTGATAAATCAAAAAATTTTAGTAATCCATTCTGTCCACTCTAATTTATATCTAAGTGCTGGCTCTAGTGATAAATTACCTTATTGTAGTATATCCTAAATTAATATTATAAGAAAGTTACAGTTCTGTGATTCCATTTATACCCTCTTCAATAGTTTGCCCTAGTAACTTTTGGCCTTATATCAAAAAATGTGTATGAAAAGTTGTGAAGACCATGAGAGTTAGTCCTACTTTCAGGGAGGAAGGAAGATTAGAGATTACCTTAATCCAATCAGGGGCTGAATTAACTGAAAACTACGTTGCAGTTTTTCTCAGATTCCATCTTTCTCATTTTACATTCATTCTTGTGTGAAGCCCAGCATGTATATCAACTTAGAGGTTAGTGGTTTTGCTAGGTGTGTTCCCTTTCTTGAGTTCAGAATTTCAATTGTGCGTTATTAGTACTGAGACTGATATGAACACTTTTCTGTTTTTCTTTAGGAAGATAATGTAGTTTTCAAAAATAAGTAAACAGTATATCCCACCCAATATGTTCTTACAACTTGATGCTAACTTCGAGAAATAAGGCCTGTGTTCCTTTGAATCTAGGTGGCCCTCCTTCTGTGGTGGAAATAATGTGATGTCTCTTCTGTGACTAAGCCATAAAAGGCAACATGACTTCCTTCCACCTAGTCCTTTTTGCATATTCACTCTTCCAATGAAGCCATCAATTTGTGAAGAAGCCAAACAATCTCATAGAGAGGTCGTAGGAAAGTGTTTGGTTCATAGCTCCCAGAGAAGTTCCAAATGATAGACTGTGTCAACTGCCAGAACTGAGAGTGTTGAGGAAATGAGCTTTCATATGCTGCTGTTTTAGCCTACTTGATTTTGAAACTGTTTGTTACTCTGCAGCAGATGATTTCAACATGCAACTTTCTGCTTAGTTTTTTTCAGCTGCGTTTAAGATTTGAACAAATACCTTCAGGGAAGCAGCCAAGTATTGGGAATCGATGTCTCCCTCCCTTTCCCCAGGATCTCAGCCCTGTAAGTCCTGGCTGCTTTGACAGTCCTGAGCTCCAATCTTTGTTTCTTAAGCCCCAAGATTTGCCAACTCTCTGTTGGCTTCTTTGCTTCTTGACTGCAGCTTTCTGAGAGAATTCTGGGCCTCGTTCCCAGTTCCAAGAAGTGGCAGGTGCCAGAAGAGGAAAAGGAGCTTATAGAATGTTGGCTCACCTCACTGCACTTCCATTCACTCAGGGATTTTAGCCTTTTAAACGGATCTTTTCTAATTTACTTTTCATTATTTTCTGGTTGTTATCAATGGGAACATTGGCCTCCCACAATTACACTACCACAGCTGGAAGTAGAAGTTCTGATTGTGTTTTAAAAGATCAAAAGATCTCCTTAGTGTTAATATAGAGAACAGATTTAGGGGAGACTAATCTGGAGTAATGGACAATTATCTGGGTGAGAATTGATGATGGACAAGCTGTAGTAAAAACAGCAGGGCTAGGAAGTCATTAAATTGAATGACTAGACTATATAAATTGCTGGGTTTGGTATGGACTTAAGGGAGAGAAAAGTATCCAGGAGTCTTGTAAGATTCTTGCATAAACCCTGGGGTATAGTTTTAGGTTGTTCACTGATATGAAAGTTATTTCACATGAGGGGGTGACACAGAGATATTATGTTAAATGTAGAACTTAAATGTTAAATGCTATGTTATTTTATTCTATTTTTTTAAAGATTTATTTATTTATTTGAAAGGTAGCATTCTAAGTGGGGTGAAGTGGAGCAGACAGATTTTTCTATCTACTGTGTCACTCCCCAAATGACCATAACAGCCAGAACTGGGCCAGTCCAAAGCAAAGAGCCAGGAGCCAGGAGCCAGGAATTTCTTCCAGGTCAACCACGTTTGAGTGGTGAGGGTGCAAATACTAGAGCCATCTTCTGCTGCTTTCCCAGGCACACTAGCATGGAGTTGGATTGGAAGTGGAGCAGCTGGGACTTAAATTGGCACCTGTATGGAATTCCAGCATTGCAGGTGGCAGCTTTACTCACTATGCCAGAACATGGGCCCCCAGAACTTGTTATTTTTGAGTTATACTTTGGACATCTAGGTTGAGATGGACAATTGACAGTAGGCTTAGAATTCAGAAAAGAAACCCAGACTTGAGATAGAAAGAGAATTGAGAGACTACATTATATCAGTGTTATTTTGACACATGGAAGTAGATTAAAATCACCCAAGAGCCCATAGGAATTAAGAAAACAGGTGATCCTAGGAGAGAATGAACTGGATTTGGGTACTCTTGAAAGGAGGTAAAATGAAGTAAGGTTTTACTCTTAATTTTCTCATATTGCTTCTCTTCTCCAATATAGATTCAGATGAATGTCATCCAATGAGTAGAACACTCTTTTTTAAATGAACAGAAGGAAACATCTGAAAAGCAATATGAGTCCCAAGAAAACAGAACAGTGTCCTGTGGTTCTCAATTTTAAACAATATAAAGTGGCTGAAATAACTTGGATAAACCATTACATGCCCATATTACAAGTCATGCATTTGGCTTTGATTGACAGGGAAAATCAAACACCCCAGAAACACACAACCATAATTTTGGTGGATTCATTTCAAAACAGTGAAACCAAGTTAATAGAAATTTCATGAAATATAGATAAAGCATCAGTGGCAAGTCAGAAAGAATGTGTGATGTTATAAAAGCTTTACCACTTACAACCAAAATTCAATTTTTTGGAGAAATAACAATATTGAACACATTCTTCAGTCTAGTCCACAACCTCAACCATGTGCTTTTAATTAATTGATGAAAAACCATTAACTGCTATCTTAACTTTATTTGTACTGTGACATAGTAATTCAACATGTTAGAAAGACTAAAGAAACTCTAGCCTTCCAGTGTACCTGGAATAACATTGTTATGATTTGAGTTATAAGTTAAGGAAACCTACCTAAGTATAAATTTAAAATTTAAGCAAACAAACTTGAGAGTTTGGAGAAAACAGATTCTTGAGAATATCATTGGAGCAATGTGAGTTGATCCTTCAATTTTTCTCTTTCATGAGCAGAAACAAGTTTCTCTTTTATATCATAAGGGACTTTCTACTACTAGCAATTGAAACAGTACTATTTACCAATGTTGAAAGTTTGCTTAATGACTAGGAGAGAACATATTTATAGAGATTCATTTACTCCAAGATGCTATTCTAAAGGTAAGAGTTTGAGGCTTCTTTATTTTACCAAGAACCTAGAAACAGTAACCATTCTTTGAACATGAAGTCACTAAATCTTGGTCTAAGTGAATTATTTAATATTGGTGATTTATGGGGGTCTTTTCTTTGAAATATCATTCTGTATTTCCTCATTAACAAGCCCTAGTCATCATTCAAGACATATGAAGTAAGCTTTGTTTCCTCAAGAGTGCCCTAGTTGAATGGCCAAGTGAAAGAACAGACCCTCCTCTGAGCCTCCAAAATACGGAGTTTTATATCCCCCATCCTATTAATAATATCTACCATGCTATTTTAGCAGTTCTCTTTATTGAAAGATTTTTACATCTATTAAACTTCATCAGGTCCAATGCTGTGGTGCAGCAGGTTAGGCCATCGCCTGCAGCACTGGCATCTCATATGGGTACTGGTTCAGGTCCCCGCTGCTCCACTTCTGATCTGGCTCCCTGCTAATGCTCCTGGGAAAGCAGCAGAAGATAGCCCAAGTCCCTGGACACCTGCCACCCATGTGGGAGACCCAGATGAAGCTCCTGGATCCTGGCTTCAGCCTGTCCCAGCCCTAGTCATTGCAGTCATTTGGGGAGAGAACCAGTGGATGGAAGATCTGTGCGTGTGTGTTTTCTCTCTGTAACTCAGACTTTCAAATGAGAAGCAGAATCACAAGCAGGGGAACTGGTACTAGAGCCAGCACTCAGATACGGGAGTTTGATCATAGTTCACTTTCTCAATTTCGTTATAAACAAGACTAGAAGTTTCAAATAAGCAGTGATAACCAGTTAATATTCAACATAGAAAGAAACTCAGGGGAGAGAAAAACCAGAGGATGTCAGGTTTCACTTGAGTAGCCTCAGCTTATGAAAATGCTGACATCTGCATTTTGACTTTTCAAATAACTAAGCATAATGCAAGGACCACCATTTTTGCTTTCCTCCCATCCAGGGATGCAAATATCCAAGATTAGAAACTCCCACAGCAGCTGACATTTAGGATTATTTAGGAAGAAATGTTTTAATCAGTAAGTTGCAAAATGTTCACAGAGCATTATCAGTGAGGTAGTAGTCTGGGTGAGTGGAAGCTGAAGTATATAAATCTGAATAAGCAAAGAGCTTTGATAATTATAGTAGAGTTGGAGTATATTAAAACACTTTTTCTTTATATATTTCTGTCTTTCTGTTTGCCATGATTCTTACTGGTGTTTTGAATAAAAATATATAAAACAAAGAAAAACTGTTGCATCAAATACTACTGTAGTTAATTCATGTGAGAACTATATGCAACTTTCACATACAAGTACGAGAAAGCCTAATCCAAGGATTCATATGAAGTTGTGATTATCTCAACATAAGCTCAAAAGACATATTTGTATGAGATAGGATTAGGAAATAACATATTCCAAGGCCGGTCAGTTGACTAAATCAATGTTATTACGTTGGGGGTGTGGATGCACCGCATTTGAACCTACTGAAAGCTAATTTGACTAAGATGAAAAACGTTTTGTACAGTTAAGGAGTTTTATTAGGAGAGCTATGAAGATGAAGTGAGAAATGTTTTTTTTAGAATTAATGGTCAACAGGAAAAAAGCCATTCAAGATCAATATTTTGTCCACTTGGTCTTGAAGACCAAAAACCAGTAGGTATTAGGAATCACATAGATAAAAGAGCATTTTTAGAAGCATATATCGAAAATAAGGAAAAATTTCAGATCCTGCCAAGGTTACCTGGAAACTGACAATATTGAGGCTTCTGTGAGTGAAAATGTACAGGAAAAAATGTATCTGTTGAAAAGGTAAAAATGTTGTCTCAAATTGCCTCAAAGCTGTGGCCAATGTCCTGGCATAGTGAGTTAAGCTGCTGTCTGGGATTCTGGCTTTGGCCTGGCCCAGCCCTAGCCATTGAGGCCATTTGGGAGTGATCCAGCTGATGGAAGATCTCTCTCGTTGTCTCTGTAACTCTGCCTTTCAGGTAAATGTTCAAATTGCCTCAAAGCAGTGTCCTCTCTCTCTCTCTCTCACGCACTCCCTCACACACTCTCTCTTTTCTTTCTCTCTCTCCCTCCCTCTCTTTCTTTCCTCCTTCTCCTTCTCTTCCTTCTCCTTTTCTTCTTTTTTGCACTGTCCTAAATATAATGTAGATTCTTATGTTTTACATCTTCTTGTTAGGGCTTGTGTTTATTTTCATGAATCCTGTAACTTGTCTCTTCAGTCAAATGGGCATTATGTTAGACAAGTTAGTTACACAAGAATGAAAATGCTTCTTCCTGAGAATTAGGAAAAACACATTTTAAATAATTGAAATGTTTGTTTCCAATGTTAATGGCATGTCTTTATAAAAACCTACATTTGCAAAATAGGCTGCCAAAGCCTTAAAGGAAAACAGCAGACAGGGCATGGAAATGACTTGGCCAACTTGAACCCATGGTTGTTTCTGGAGTGTTATTAAATTACGCTAAGCAAAGAACAAAAATCAAACCCAATTAAATCAGCAAAAATTTCTTGAGTGTTTATTATGCACCAGGCACCATACTGAGCACTAATAATTCAGACAGGAATAAGTCCCATTAAGGCTAATATTCTGCAAAAGATATTACTGAAGTTTGCTGTGTAGGACCCCAGATTAACATCTTCCGCAGCACAATTGTGTCTGGACATCCAACTGTAATAATAATCATGGTATGCTTATCCCTGCACCCAAATAAACTATACTAAATATTTATATGACCTGTGAGACACTTCTTGCACATATAATAGCCTGTTCCATTAATTTTTACTGTGACTAAATAAAGGAAATGTTATTTTGTCTAATATTTAAAACATACACAAACATAAAAATTAATGATTTTTAAGTAAAAAAAAATCTATCTGTACTTAAGTACAGTTATGTGTTTAACCTTTGATGTGAATTACAAGATGAGGCTTACAGATACTACTTTTTCCAATATCCCATGTTCCCTTTATGACTGTATTGAGCGATTAATACATCTATGTCACATTATTAATGGGATGAAAACTTGTTGACTATCATGAGATAGATATACATAAGATAACCATCTCTCTTCAGTTCTCATTTTTTTTCTCTTTGTGTTAGGTTCTGTTGCTCCTCTTCTCTACTATCACAACTGACATACAATGGGATATTTATCTCTTATAATGAATAATAAAATATGTAAAAATGCATTGCATTTTACACAAATGCAATTTTTTATGTTGACTTTTAAAATTAAGTGATGGTCAACTATACTCTTAACGAAGCTTTGTTTCTCTCTAGTGTGCACTACACACATTTTCCACTAGTTTTCCTTGACCATGGAATGAATTCATCTTGCATAAAATCACAGTGTAGTTGCTATGCTGTGTGCTGAATATTCATCTGCTTATGTAATATGTTTTGTGTGTTCTAATCAAGATGCTTTGATGGAAGAGGTTTTTTTTTTAATCATACTAAAATTTGGGGGTGAAATTTAAGCTGCAAACTGAATCTGGAATAAAAACAGATGCACCAATGTGCAAAAAATATGAATTTTAGTATTCTTCTTATGTACTATAATTAAGTATTCCCTCTGACTATCATAGCCTAGGTGTTCTCTATTTTTTCATTTCACTTCCAATATTACGTAAGCCTTGCTGTTTTATAAGAAGAACCCATGTAGTTCTCGGAAAATATGACTGAGACTACGCAACTGTTTCCTTCTTTAATTCCACTAAAATGACAGTAAAGGAACTGAAAATTTTATAAACCTAGAAGGAAATAAAGAATGAGAGGATAACGCTGTCTAAGGTATACTATCTGCTGTTGGGAAGAGGAAGGCTGATGGAAGAGTTACCTCACGAGAAGCTAAGGAAGCTAGAACCTAAGTGCCGTAGACGGAGCTATGGATGAGTACCAAGTCTATTTGCAGAGTGCCTGAGTGCGCAGGACATAAAGTCAGGTGACTAAAGTCAGTCACAAAACTTGGAATATTTGACGCTTTTCTGTGAAGAGAACAAATATCAAAGAATCTGGATTCTTGCAGGTTGCAAGAAAGTGAGAGCTATAGCTCCCTCGGCCAGTGGGCCTATATATCCCCCAAACATATTCAGACAGGAAATTAGTGTTGTTGTTGTTGTTGTTTTTGTTTTTTGTTTTTTGTTTTTTTTGTAGAGAAACTGAAGATCCATAGAGAAAGAGCTTACTAATAAAGAAAATAGAGTCTGTCTCCTAATTACTCTGACATTATGGCCTACAGGCATGTCTTTGTGAGTAAAGTTTTACTAGAAGTCATCCATGCCCATTCATTTGCATACTAACTATGGCTGTTCTCACTCTGCAACAGCAGAGTAAAGTGGTTGTTATAGGAAACATGTTGCCTAGGAAGCCGAAAATATTTACTTTGTGAATCTTGATAGAAAAAGTTTTCCAGCTACTCCAGAGGAAATATCAATCAATAATCACCATGTATACTGAGATGACTATTTTTAGTTCCTTAAATGTAAAGAGACCAACAAAGCAAAGATCATGATAAACTGGAAATAATTTCCTGACACAGAACACTTAGATAAAAAAGAACATGCAGTCTAAAACAAGAAAAAGCTGCAAGAAGATAATAAATATGGGGGCAAGCATTGGACCTAGAGGTTCGGGCACTGGGTAAGAAGCCTGTTTCTTGTATTTGAGTGCTGATTCCAGGTTCCTGCTAATGAAGACCCTGGGAGACAGCAGGGATGCTTCAGCTGTGCTTCTCTCACTCTCACTCACATAGATGGGAGCCCGCTCCTTCTCTCTCTGATTTTAAATAAATAAAAATTTAAAAAGATGATAACTATATAAGAGATTTGAGAATTAAGTGAAAATAAAAGTTCTATCAGTATACGCTAAAATAAGAAGTGACATTTCACGGGTCCAACAAGAAGAGGAAGTTGAACCAAAAGAATATCAGCAAACAAAAAAGGGCTAGAAGAGTTTCAAATCTAACAGCTAAAAATCTGTTACTGAAACTGTGCTTTTTCTATCCAAGGCTCCTTTTCCCTATATTTCTCTTGTTATTTAGACTGGAAGATAGGCAGTGTCTCAAGAAAACATAACCTTTTTTTTATAATCCTTTTTCCTTTCATCCTCCACCCTTCCCGTCTGCATTCTTCCTTTTTTCTAATATCCTTATTTTAACAATTGGTCACCCAGAAATATTTGAAGTCTCTGTCCTTGATGACGTCCTTGAACCTGTCTCTGTTTTGGATTACCTAGACCCAGACTACCTGTGTCATTAGAGTGTAAAGAAAACAGGAAGAAAAATAACCTACTCTAACCTCATTACTTGCAAAAGAATGGAAAGATATATCCCTAAATAATAGATAGCTACAAGATGAAGATAAATTAATCTCCCAAAAAGTAAAAGAGAAATATAATGAGATGGAAAAAAGTAGGAAATAAAAAGATAAGAAAATTAGAGGATCACTGCAGGTGATCTATTGCCTGTTGAATGGTGGTACTGCAAGGAAAGAAGTAGAAAAAATGTAATAAGTGGAATACAAATTGAAAGACCACCACAAAACACACCAAATACCAGAGTTAAAGGAAAAGTTTATTGTCGGCTGGGAGGAAACCCAACAGCCTGGAGGGATAAGGGGAGAGAAGGAGGAAAGGAGAAAGAGGGAGAATGTATGAGAAGCAGGTTCTGTTGTAGCCTTGCAGGGGTAGGGGAATGGGAGAAAAGAATCCCCAAATCCTGTTAAGGTAGGGGTGGAGCTGACCCTTGTGTTGGGCCATCTGGTCACCTGACTCCTAGGAAGCCAGGCTGGGTCCTGGAGAGGCCACACTTAGTGTGTACAGGGTGGTGACTGGGCCAGAGCCCCAGATGGTGTCCTAGGGCTTAAGATGGTACCCTAGATAAGACAGCACCATTTTACTAACACAAATTATTTAAATGAACAATCCAGGGAAGAGTCTCAGTTGAATGATGTTTTCAAGTGAAGGGAGTTTGAGTGCCTATCACAATAAATGAAAATTGTTTCATTACATCAAGAAAAAGAGAAAGTAAATAAAAAGAGAAATTCTTTTTTAAAAAACAAAGATTTATTTAATTAAAAACAGTTACAGAGAGAGAGAGAGAAAGAGAGAGAGAGAGAAAGTTTTCCATCTTCTGGTTCACTCCCCAAATGGCCACAAGGGCTAGGGCTGGGCCAGACAGAAACAAGGAGACAGGAGCTTCATTCAGGCCTCCCATGTGGGTGCAGGGGCCCAAGCACTTGGACCATCTTCTGCTAATTCCCAGGTGCGCTAGCAGGGAGCTGGATTGGAAGTGGAGCAGCCATGACTGGCCCCAAAGCCCATGTGGGATGCCAGTGCTCCAGGAGGCATCTTAACCTGCTATGCCACAATGTAGGTCCCCCAAAAATCTAGAAGTAGAAAAATAGAGGAATAATAATCAGACTGGAATACTACTTCTAAGCAACAATGTCTAGTAAAGAAATATCATCCAAATGTTGGAAAAACTTATTTTCAAATTTGAATGTTATACAAATCTGAATATTCAGTCATTTGTGCATTGATTTATCCAATATACTGAGTACCTACTCAAAATATAGCAGTAAACAAGTTATTTTTAAGATCCTACCACCATGCTTATGTTAATGGGTGTCCTACAGATACCAAAAGAAACACATAAATAAATTATAGATTCTATTGTAGGCTGCTAACCAATATGGAGAAAAGTCATCAGGGGTTGGAGAATGCATGTTTTTGGAGTGGTTTTTCAGAGCGGATAGTCTGAGAAAGTGAATGTTAAGGAAGGATTTGAAAGAAGTGATGGTGCAGTAAACCCTGAGGGAAGAGCATGTCAGGAATGTTCTGTCGCCTTTAAAGAGACCAGCATGACCCCTCCTTCCATTTTTAAATCTATTATTTTTACTGCGTATTTGATGTTATTTATGTCATCCCTTTTAAACTTAGACTGGTCTATCTGTTGCCTTTAATGCTTAAGTTGATCATTGTAACATTGAAGATGGTGTTTATACCACCGATTCCTATGGGTTTGGACCAACATGGGAAGCAGTCTGCACAGCAGACTCCTAGAATGACTTTACAGTAAAGAACACTCTGACCTCAGAATCAACCCATAAGGCTTCCTGGTCAGGCTGAAAGGCCTGCAAGAGCATTTCAGGCATGGAAAGACAAGACTCTGGGGGGGGGGGAGCCCTACACGGAGGATCTCTGTGAGGGCTCAGAGGAAAGGAAGGGTCATCAAAGGAGACACTCTCCGCTGAAGGGAGAGGAGAACATCCTCTTTGCTGATGGCCGTGTCCAAATAACGACGGAGTCTGTGGTCACAAAAGGCCTCCATAGCCCTGGCAGCCCACAACAAGAGCCTCGGATGATCACTGACATCATAAAAAAAAAAAAAAAAGAGTATTAATTGTTAAAGGAACAACAGTAGTCAATGTGCACTTGCTCCCCAGGTAGGACCTCTGTCCCTACTGAATTGCATATGAGAATCGACTGCAAATTCTCTCCCCAAACAGTACTCTATATATTGTGTGTGGGCATGGGGGCAAATTGTGGAACTCTATGATTAGCATAGAGATGGTCCTATATGTATAAAGTCATACTAAAAATGATTCATAATGAAGAAGAAGATGGGTGAGGGAAAGGGAGGTGGGAAGGGAGCGGGGTGGGGGGCATGAGGGAAAGAACCACTGTATTCCTAAAGTTGTATCTATGTAAAAATGCATTCATTAAATAAAAAATTAAAAATTAAAAGAAAGAGACTAGGATGGCTTAAGCAGAGCAAGCAAGGAGAGGGGCAAATGAGATCAGGAGCAGATTATGTAGAACAATGTAGGCCATGGGTGGAGTTTGAGATTTTACAAGGAGGGAGATAAGAAGTCACTAAAGATTTTTCAACAGAAAGGCATATATTATACTCATTTTAAAAAGATTACCTTGGCCATATTTTTGGAGATTGACTGAAACACAAAGGCAGAATCAGGTAGAAGTTAATAGTAATAATCAAGGTGAGAGCTAATGCTAACTAGTGAAGATGTCATGAAGCTGTCAGATTCTAAAACTGTTTTGCAGGGCATTGGCATTTGTTGTGGATTATATGTGGAATGTTGCCAGAAAGGAGAGTCCAGGATATCTGAACATTCAGAAAAATGGGTTGGTCATTTAATGAAGTATGGGGGAGTGGGAGTAGATTTGAAGAGAGCAGGTTAATGATATATTCAGGCATGCAATTATTAGAATATTTTACTTTCTGCACTTTGTGAAGATGTGCTTTAACAAAAGGGAAAGAGGAAAAGAGAAAGAAGGAAATGGACAATCAGGTAAAAGAATACTCAAAATAATGATGAAATAAAATCTAGAATGTGTGTGTGTCTGTGTGTTGGGGTGACATTTGGTCTATTCCTTAAGCTGCCACTTGAGAAGCCTGTATCCCATATTATAGTGCCAAGGTTTGAGGCTTGGCCATGCCCTCCATTCCAGATTCCTGGAGCTTACCTGGGAGGCAACAGGTGATGGCTTAAGTAGTTGGGTCCCTGCCACCCACGTGGGAGACATGGATTGAGCTCCTGGTTCCTGGCTTCAGCCTGGCCCAGCCCTTGCTTCTGTGGGAATTTTGAGAGTGAAAAAGCCAACATGAGTCCCCATTCTTCCTCCTCCTCAAGCTCCCCCTCCCATTCCACCTCGCCCTCTCTCTTTTCAAATAAATTAAGTAAACAAATATGAAGTCTCAAAATAGCACACATCAGAAGCATTCCAGAGCAAGAGTTGAGAGAAGAAATAGCAATAGACTTATGAGAGATCTCTTGAATCATTTGGGGAGAATACTGATAGATATTCAGAAGGAAAAAAACAGGCAAATTAAAGAATATTGCCTTATAGTACACTAAGTGATTAAGTAGAAATTATTTTGATTAATTACACTGAGAAACTGTAAAGGAGAAAAACTTGCCATTCTCATCACATTGTTTCCTGCCTAATTTTCTTATATCACCTACAACTCTTTGTCATGTGTCTCCCTTCCTAGAATGGAAGAGTCGTGAGAATATGCACTTGTCTGGGTTGCTGTGTGTTCCCAGAGCCTAGGACAATACTCAGCACAGTACATGCCCAGATTGTGTTTGGTGAAAAAATGAGTAAAGAATACATTAGAAAAAGTTAAATGTGTTGAAAACTACACCACTGGATATGTCTAAATAAGATAAATTAAGAAATAAGAGTTCACACACATTCATTAGAAGTGTGGAGGTAAATTTCAAAAACATGGAAAGGGATTAGGTGGGTTACATATGGGCAATGGAACTGGAAAGAGAAATGCATAAGGGAGTAAGAGAGGGAGGCAAATGAGAATGTAGTTGTCATTGAAATTTTATTTTTGATTTGAAATATATATATATTTCATTATACATATGATTTTAATGATCTGTGTGTACTACTTAGGTAATAATAAAAATGATTTGGGGATTTTTAATTTAAAATTTGCAAGGTTCTAAAGAAATACTGGGGTCTAGAATTACCTAAAATCTTTCAATATGAAAAGGTTTTTTTTTTATTTCTTCTGGAAATTCAAGTAAAATAAACACATTAATAGAGTACTCAGAACTAATTTGTTTCATTTTGGAAGAATTATATTCATTTGTTTAATGCTATAAAATCCCATGTATATTTGCTTATGATTACAACACAGTAGCTTTGCAAAAGTGCATAATCATATATATTTATTTTCATATTAGATTGAGTTTCAATGAAATTTCTTAGAACTTTTAAAATCTACGATGACTTCTTACTAGAATTATTCATTATATCTCACCTTGACTTCAGTAGTTTTCAAGCTCTTCTAAATGTATTAACTAATTAGATTCTCTCACAAAACATAGAAAGAAAGTGTAACAATATTTCATCTCATGGAGTTTGTAGTTAAGAAACAAGCCTTATTTCCAACACTATTTCTGTTACTGAGTTACTAAACTTTGAGCAAATTACATTGCTCTCCTTAGCATCAGTGTTGTTCTTAGTAACATGACAACAATAATACACATCTCTTTGTGTTCTGAGGAAGAAATGAGATAATGTAGGCAAGGACTCAGTAGCTGCACACCATAAACAAGTGACAAATGGAATCAATGAAGATTTTTCAGAATTTGATAAGGAATGGATTATATATTCTCCAAGGTTTTGCTTTGTCTGAACACGTAACCTCCCACGTCAGAGCCTAAAGAACAAACCCAGGTATTTTTACTCTAAGTGGACTGTTACAAAACTCTTATTAATGAAATCATAGTCAACCGGAAAAATAAGTTTTAAGATATCATTGGCTTCCAGAGGTGCAAATTCTTCTGTGTTTATCAAATTTAGTACACATAACTGACTTGTTTTGCTGGTATGTTTGTACAATTTTGAATGGGGCATATAGTCTTGCATTTATTACAGTCCCATGATTACTTATCACTCACCTGAATTCTGGCCTGACTGTTTTATCATCTCTCTGATCCTTGAAGGATTGGAGATCACTTTTTATATACTACCCCATTTCAAGCAACAATTCTCTTTTATTGTCCTCCCCTAACTTCAAAGCCAGTGCTATTCTTGGCCTCTTTAGGAACAGGGGTATTTCATCAATATTCCTCCTTCGTGGGATATTAATCAAAAGGGATATTGCCCCCTCCCTTCTTGTATCCACAGTTCCTGTAGGTATTTATGGCATGGGGCATGTCTTAGTCCTTTCTGACTGCTGTTACAAAATACTACACATTGGGTGGCTCGTAAACAACAAAAATTTGCTTCTTACAGTTTTAGAGCCTCGAAAATCTAAGATCAAGGTATCAGCATATCCAATGTCTGGTGAGGGCCTGCTTCCTGGTTTTCAAATAGCTGCCTTCTTCTATATCCTCACATGGTGGAGAATAGAAAGAGATCTCTATTAACTCTGTAAGGTCACTAGCACTATTATCTGGGATTTACCCTGAAGACCTACTTATCTTCCAAAGGTCCCAAATCCTAACATTATCACATTGGGGATTAGGATTTCACCATATGAATTTTGAAGAAATGCAATATTCTGACCACAGCAGGCTAAAAAAATTCATATCACTTAGCTAAATTAACAAGTTGAATGATACCTAAGTTAAATTAAGTCTGATGTAATCCTTCTTCCACATACCAAAATCCTGACTTGATGATATTATTTCAGGTAATTTAGAGCAGCGGAATCTGTGAAGTGTGTTCACCCTGCTTCCTCAGATTTGCAGTGCACCTGCCTCCCACCCCCAAATTATCTGCTGATGCTTGTCTTAGTTATGTGTGATACCGCTCCAATATTCATGATACTAATGGTTAATGTTCTTCACTAACTCATGTGCTAAACATGGATTATCTCATTTAATGTTCTCAACAATCTTCTGAGGCATGGACAGTTATTAGTCTCACTTTATACCTGAGAGAAATGCTTATAGTGACTGGAAAATGTGTATATATGACAGTTTACAGAAGATCCACTTGTTTGAATACCAATTGTATACTCTAATCATTGTTGTAGCCTGAAATAGTAATAGCTATTGTTTGGAAATGTCTACTGCTTATATTTTCTGTAAGTATAATTTGATGTTTTACTTACTTTAGTTCTGAAATATCTAAAGGTTGCTCTATTAAAAAATGCATCTAGAGAAAATAATTTCCTGTGCTGCCAAGCTGAATGATTGTCATCTATCACCTGCTCTGCAGGATCAGGCTTACCACGACATTGTTGGCTGTTGCCACGCAGTAACCAGACCAACACGACAAATAGCTGCAGTCTTATGGGTTTTTTTAATATTTATCTATTCAAAAGGCAGAGTTACAAATAGAGGAGAAAAGACAGAGAGAGATCTTCCATTCACTGATTTACTCCCCAGATGGCTGCAATGGCCAGGGCTGGGCCAGGCCAAAGCCAGGAGCCAGGAGTTTCTTCCGGGTCTCCCTCATAGGTGCAGGGGCCCAGGGACCTGGGCCATGTTCCCTGCTCTTCCAGGTACATTAGTAGGAAGCTGGATTGGAAGTGGAGCAACTGGGACTTGAACTGGTGCCCATATGAGATATTGCCATTGCAGGCAGCGGCTTTACCCACCATGCCACAATGCCAACCCCATAGCTGTTTTTCTTTTTAAATTTTAGTTTTATTTTTACTCTTTAAAAAAGGTTTTATTTATTTATTTGTCAGAGTTAGAGAGAGAGAGGGAGAGTGAGGGAGAGAAGGAGGGAGAAAGGAAGGAAGGGAGGGAGGGAGAGAGAGGGAGAGGGAGGGAGAGAGGCAGAGAGCACAATGGCCAGGGCTAGGCCATATTGAAGCCAGGAGCCAGAAGCTTCTTCCAGTTCCCCATGAAGGTAGCAGGGGCCCAGATACCTAGGCCATCTGCTGCTGCTTTTCCCAGGCCATTGGCAGAGATCCTGACTGGCAGTGGAGAATCCGGTACACAAACCAGTGCCTATATGGGATGCCAGCATCGCAAACAGTGGCTTTACCTGCTATGCCATGACACTGGTCCCTAGCTGCACTTTTAAAACAGCATGGTACAAAAAGTGTTATACATGAAACAAAACATTATCCTACTTTTACACAAAATCCTGTTACTGGCATATTTCTTGCTTTTATAGCTAAATAATGGAATCAAAATTGCTTCCAACATCCCCAGGCCTTTCTGAATAAAAAGCCTAAAGACAACTGTACTGTTATCTTTTCAAAAATGGAATTAACTTTTTACTTTTAATGTACACCCAGAAAAGATAGACTGCTTGCCCACTAAAAAAAGATTCCCAGGAACTCTCTTATTGGATAAATATATCAATAACAGTTTCTCTCTGTGCATTTTTGGTCATACATATGTGTGTTTACATATATGCATATATGAATGAATATATCTAGAGAAAACAATATAATACTATATATATATATATAGTATTTTAATGAGAAATTCAGGAGCTCATATTTTCGTTATAACAATTCTGCTAACCAGCTCTGCAATGGCATGCATCTTTAGGAATTCTCAGCCTTCCAATTTCTCTCCTTTAAATACAAGTTGGCCTTAATACCTGCTGGATTCTCTCCATCTCTAAAGGTTGATGATTCTAGTTCCTGTAAGAGAGCCACTGGAATTATCTAGAAGATCAAATGGTATTTATGTGTGGTTGGAATAAGCTGATCAGAACTTTCCAAGGCTAAAGACTATATCATTAAAGATTTTATTGTACTATATGTTTATTATATTTATCTTAATATGTTGGAAAATAAATACCCTGAAGGTGAGGACATTTATTTTAGTTTATTACCTCATATTGTCTAAAATGTCATGCTAAGAACAGGAAAATATTGCTGATAATAATTTGAATCACAGTCATTTAAATCATATTTTGAATTTTAATTCTAAAGCAATGAGTAAAAACGACTGAATCTTATCTATAAGATGTATGCAGATAGCAAAATGCATGAAGATATGATATCCTATAAATTCCCGTTAGTTATAAAACAAAAAATTAGGTATTTATTTTGAAAAGATAATGTAATATGGAATTAAACATGAAAAGAAGATTCTGCTGCTAGTTAAAATGCTCTACAAATGCTGTTTATTTATAGTTATGATTGCATTCAAACATTCACTCATTAAATTGGACAATATTATTCCATTAGGACTTTATTTAACATTTATTAGGCTGTTAATAAGTGTCAGACACTTTTAAATGCTAAAATATCACCCAAATATATAACTAAAATTATGTAAGGAAACAATGAAGAAATGTTTGACTAACACATGAAAATGGAAATATAATTTCAATATCAACTAACAAAATGTCTATAATTTTTTTCATTTTCTGAAGATTTTTGTTAACCATTGAAGGTACAAAAGAATTAAAATATAAAAATACACTCACCTAAACATAGTCTCAGTACCCCACTAACATCCCTTCCACAAACCCAGAGAGAATGCCAGCATCTTTGTTGGACAAATCCTGTTCATGAATAGGAATTCCTACCTCAAGCACCTGGGCCTCTCTCAAGGAGGGCTTTTCTGGCCAAAGAAACTTGCTTGATCCATACATAAGCAACCAGAGGTTATGGAGAGTTAATGCCCTGAGAGATATAGAGATAGATGATAAGTAACCCAACATCTTTGCTAATTAATGGAACAGCTCTGAAATGCATTCTGTAGATTCTCTTCGAGGGTCCTAAGGAATTTAGGCACCACTTTCCTATAAGAACACCCCACTAATTAATACTTCCTTCATTGGATTTCCTCTTCCCCTGTCTCCCTACAATACTCACATTCTATGTTTTCTGGGAACACATTTGAGTGAATTGTTTTCACCTACATTCTTTAGTGCAGGTTCTTCAGGTAACTAAGAGATATGATGTGAGTGGTAGCCTTTCATTGTTTAAAAGATTGGACAATGTAGGAAAGAGGTAATGTCTTAGAGTCAAGGCAAAAAATCATCAACGGCTGTTAAAACTACTGTAGGGGGGCTAGTGCTGTAGCGTAGCGGGTAGGGCCGATGCTTGCAGTGCTGGCATCCCATATGGACGCCAGTTTGAGACCTGGCTACTTCACTTCCAATACAGCTCTCCGCTGTGGCCTGGGAAAGCTCTCAAAGATGGCCCAAGTGCTTGGGCGCCTGCACCTGCATGGGAGACCGGGAATAAGCTCCTGGCTCCTGGTTTCAGAGCAGCACAGCTCTGGCCATTGCGGCCAATTGGGGAGTGAACTAGTGGGTGAAAGATTCTCTCTCTCTCTCTGTCTCTCTGTCTCTGTGTGTGTGTGTGTGTGTGTGTCCTTCTCTCTGTGTGTAACTCTGACTTTCAAATAAATAAATAAGTCTTAAAAAAACTATTGTAGGAAACTTTGGTAAGTAATAGGATTTTACCAATAACAAGATAATCTCAAACTACCTAAAAAACTAAAGTATAAGTTGCAAAGGGGAAAATAGTCACTGGACTGTGAAGAAATACAGCAAACACCATCTTAACAAGAAGATAGGATAAACAATGGATCTCCAAGGATATCTACATCATAATTCCCAGAACCTGTGACTATTCCCTCAATAGCAAAAGGGTTTTTGTAGAAGTGATCAAGGTCAAGAACCTTGAGATAGGGAGATTCTTTGGATTACCCAGGTAGGCCTGAGCTAATCACATGAATCCTTACAAGTAAAGAACCTTTTCCCAACTAGAGTCAGAATGAGATACAAGTACATGCATGCAACTAGGAAATGTGGGGTAGGCTCTAAGAAGCTGGGAAAGGCAAGAACAGTTCCTCCATGGAGCCTCCAGAGAGAAAGCAGCTTACCTACACTGGGTTTCAGCCCAGTAAGATCTCTTTCTAACTTCTTTGTTTTAAAAGATTTATTTATTTATTTTGAAAATCAAAGTTACAGAGAGAAGGGGGAAAGAGAGAGGGAGAGAGGGAGAGAGGGAGAGAGGGAGAGAGGGAGAGAGGGAGAGAGGGAGAGAGGGAGAGAGAGAGGGGTCTTCTATCCTCTGGTTCACTACCCAGATGGCAACAACGGCCAGGGCTGCACCAGGCCAAATCCAGGAACCAGGAGTTTCATCCGGGTCGTCTGCATGGGTGGCAGGGGCCCAAACATTTGGGCCGTCTTCTACTGCTTTCCCAGGCCATCAGCAGGAAGCTTGATCAGAAGTGGAACAATTGGGACACAAACCGGCCCCCACATTGAATGCTGGCCTCTGGACCTGTGGTTCTACCCACTAAGCCACAATACTGGCCCCTGTTTGTAAATTCTGACTTAAGTAATTGCAAGACAATACACTTGTCTGTGCTGTGCGACCAACATATGTGGTAATTTGATAGAGCAGCAATAGGAAACTAACATTAACCAAGCAACTCAATTTAGAGAAAGTTGTTATAGGGGCTGGCCACCGCATGGGAAACTTGGAATAAACTCCTAGTTCCTGGCTTCAACCTGGGCTAGCCCTGGCCATTGCAGTCATCTGGGGAGAGAACCAGTGAATGGAAGATTTCTCTTTCTCTCTCTCTCTCTCTCTCTCTCGCTCTCTCGCTCTCTCTCTCTGCCATTCCATCTTTCAAATAAACAAATAAGTAACTCTTTTCATTTGTTAAATATGTTTTTATTCCTTTGAAACAGAGTTACAGACAGAGAAGGAGAGAGAGAGGCCTTCCATTCAATGGCTGGGGCTGGGCCAATCCAAACCCAGGAGCCAGGAGCTTCCTCTAGGTCTCCCATGTGGGTGGCAGGGGCCCAAGCACCTTGGCCATCTTCTGCTGCACATCAGCAGGGAGTTGAATCTGAAGTGAAGCAACCAAAACTTGAACCAGCACCCATATGGGATACCAAAATTGCAGGCAGTGGCTTAACCCTCTATGCCACAATGCCAGCCCCTTAAATAAATGTTTTTTTAAAAAAAGAGGATCCAGTGCTGTGGTGCAGCAGGTTAAGGTGCTGCCTGCAATATCTGCATTCTATATCGGCATCCAGTTTACATCCTGGCTACTTCACTTCTGATTCAGCTTCCCGTTAATGTGCCTAGGAAGGCAGTGGGAGATGGCCCAAGAATTTGGGCCCCTGGCACCCACGTGGGAGACCCGGATGGAGTTCCTGGCTCCTGGCTTCAGCCTGGCCTACACCTGGATATTGTGGCCCTCTGGGGAGTGAAACAGCAGATGGAAAATCCGTGTGTGTCTGTCTCTCAGTGACTAATTTTCAGATAAAGTAAATACATCTTTTTAGAAAAGAAAAAAAGTTGTTATGGGAAAAAATAACATTAATACAATGTAAGGAAAATGATATGATATTGTCTTATTTGGCTCAGGGTAATACACAGAATAATATAGCATGGATGGCCTAAACAGTGTAAATTTATTCCTTGTGGTTCTGTAGGTTGGAAGATCCAATAAGGCACTGGCAGGTGACTGTCTGATGGCCATACTTTTCCTTATTTGCAGGTGGTAACCTTCTCTCTGTGACCCCACATGGTGCAGAACAGAGAGAAAACTCTCTTGACTCTTCATGTAAGGGCACTAATCCCATTCATAATGGCTCCACCTTCATGACCTAATTACCTCCCAAATGCTCCATTTTTTAATACATCAAAAAAGTCAAGGCCATAGAAGACAGAGAAGGACTGAAGAATTGTTCCAGGTTAAAAGAAATCCTTTACAACTTTATGACATGATGCAGTGGTTTCTTTTACTATAAAGGACATTATTTGGACAAGTGGTGAACTTTGAATAAGCTCTTCAAAAAAACTGAAAATATTGCATCAATGGTAATTTCACTTTTTGTAATTACACTATGGTTACAATTGTAATTTTTTAAGATTTATTTTATTTATTTGAGAGGCAGAGTTACAAACAGAGGGAGAGAGAGACATAGAGAGGTCTTCCGTCAAATGGCCACAACAGCTGGAGCTGGGCTGATACAGGAGCCAGGAGCCAGGAGCTAGGAGCTTCCTCTGGGTCCCCCATGTGGGTGCAGGGCTCAAGCACTTGGGCCATCTTACACTGCTTTCTCAGGACATTTTCAGGTGGCTGGATTAAGGAAGTGGAGCAGCTGGGACTTGAATTGGCATCCATATTGGCAGCTGGCACTTCAGATGAAAGCTTAACCTACTATGGCACAGCACCCGCCCCTACACTTCTATTTTACTACTTAAGTACTTCATTGTATTTAAGGGTAACGAAATGTTGTGTCTTCAACCTACTCTCAAACAGTTTGAATAAAAGCGTATATGTAAATACAGAGAAAACACACATTAATATTTGAGTAATCTGAGAGAATGATATACAGAAATTCTTTGTACTATTCTTGTACCTTGTCTATAAGTCTGATCTATGTCAAAGTAATTTTTACAGTAAAGTTGTAAATATATTGATGGGAAAAATACATGAGACAACATGAAAATTTAAGGACAGTTGAAGTGCATTTTAACCATAAAAGAAAGAAATCATGTTTTAAGTTCTTCAACAAATATTTATTTAGTTCCTATCATGTGATACATCCAATTCTGTGTTAAATATATAACTGCAAGAATAAAAAACAGTCAAAATTCCCAAACTTTATGAAATCTGCATTTTGTGACAATTTAGATCTTCTTATGTGGTCAGTGAACTGGCTAAGCCATTTGTCTAAGGGAATCATTTCTCAATCTTTTAATCATGGTTTCATTAGCTTAAAATATTCTTCTAATGGAAATAACCGAAAAATTGCATTGGCATGAATGTTTGTTCTCTGTCCAAATCCCTCAATTATGACCTATATTTGAACCATTCAAAAAGTTTCTGGAAATATAAATTTTGATGATTTTTTTCAAGCTGATTAAAGATGTTATAGCATGATATTCTCTGCCTTGTACCAGATGGCTAACCCACAAAAACCATTTGTTTTCTAGTTCTACAATGTACTTTATTATGCATTCAGAATTTTTCACATTATTATTATTTTAGTATTATTGATATTATTCTTACTATCTTTTTTGTAAATAATGTTCTCTCCCCATCACATATAGTCAAATGTTCAAGTGAGGATAAAATAAAGTTAATGTAAATGAAGGTGTTTTTAAGGATGTACTTAAGAGAAAAGGTGATTGCCTAGGTATGGGAGAAGAGTCCAGAAGGCAGACCAGTGGTAACAATGGCTCAGAAAAAAGTGAAATGAAGGATGTGATGAAAATAGGTTATTGAACAACAAGGCATTCCAAGAAGAGACACCTGGGTGAAATACAAAGACATTGTGGACAGTGGAAGAAAGGAAAAGGGGTTTCATAGCAAACAAAGAAATGCCTATGGCAACACTCGCAGATGATAGCCAAGAGCCTTGCTGCTTCATCTGGACTCTAGACAGTAGAGCTGAAAATATCGCTCTTAAATCCCAGAAACTAAGTACTTTAATATCACTACCAACGTAGCATTTGTATATAAACATGTATTTAGAAGCTACTGTAGTGGATGCTGATTAAGCACTAGAAAGAAATATTCAACTTTTCACTTGGGCACATCCATGTGTACCATTTCCCTGATCACATCAATACTGTCTTTCCTATGTAAGAAGCTTTCTATTTAAATTCCCTGAGTGACAAAGGAATGTCATCACCGTTACCATCACCATTACCACCACCATCATCATTGTCATCATCACCATCATTGTCATCATCATTGTGGGGAGCAACTCAGACTAGACTAAGTTACTGGAATTAAGACTTATTCTATGCATCTGCTCTCCCACAATATGGCGCTGGGAGAGGAGTAAAACAGCTTCTACACAGCTGCCTCCAGTTCAACCAATAAACTGTGGGACCTGCTCCTGATTGGAGGAGAGCAGCATACTCGCCGTGTGGGTAGCAGAGTTGGGATTGGTGGAAGAGGACTATAAAGGAGGAGAGAGACAGCATGCACCGGGAACATCTATCCGAATAACACCTGAGCAGCCCCCGAGAGAGCTGGCCGGCGGTTTGCCACTCCCCCGTGGAAGTGGGGAAAGTGGCAGGGGGAACCGCCCTTCCACGGAGGTGGAAGGGTCGGTAGCCAACCCGGGAAGAACCAGCAGCAAATCCGGGGAGGGCTGAGCAGACGAAAGAACAACGCAGGGTCTAGTGTCGCTCCTCCACGAAGAGGGGAAGCGACACATCATCATTATAATCATCGTTAACATTTTTGGGAGCTCATGTAACAGTCACTGTCTGAAGTACTTTAAATGTTTTAAGCACTGTTGTAAAGTTGAAAAGAATACCATCTTCAGTTTTCAAAAGAGGAATCTGAATTGCAGAGAAGTTAAGTAACTTACCAGGGCCAAATAGTTACATATTTTCAGAGACAGGATCAAAACATAGGCATCTGAAATGTATACATAAATGGAAAATTGTTTTGTCAGATATCACACTTTAATACTTCTGCATGTTATAGGAAACAAGCTAAGCAAAGCTTGGGGACATTGTTTCGGAGCCCTGGTTTACTACACCTGGAGTCTCCTCTCCACAGACTTCATGTGGGAGACGGTGAATTTTCCAATTATCTTCCTTTGTTTGCATTCGATGCTAGGTTTTTATCACTTATAGGAGTCAATTTCCTTGACTTTTCTCATCTCCTTCCCTTTTGCAAAGCTGAAAATACCAGTGTGGCTTGGGCACACTGAGAAGAAGAATTTTGTTATTTCCTCACATTTCCCAGTTCTCTAGTGTATAAACAATATATGCTAATATCTACTTTTAAGATTTGTTTATTTGAAAGTATTTATTTGAAAGGCAGAATGACAAGGGAGGAAGGGAGAGAGCAAGCCAGGGAGCAAGGGAGAGATCAACCTTTTATCTGCTGGTTCACTCTGCATATGCGCAAATCAGTCAGGCCAGGTCAAAGCCAGGAGTCAGAAACTCCATGCAGGTCTCCTATGTTTGTAGTAGGAGGTCATATTGGAAGTGTGGTGTAGCTGAGACTAGAATCAGGCACTCTGATGTGGGATGATGGCATTCTAAACAGTGACTTAATCCAACATGCCATGACTCCTTACAGCACTGGAGAATGGTCTTCACTTAAGGTGGACACTGCCTACCCCTCTTCCCCTCCTTAACATGCCCTCTCGCCTCTCCATAACACCAGGTGCATATTTCACGTTCAATGCTATCATCATTCCTCTCACTTTATTCTCTGCAACACTATACGATTTTACAATGCTGTATCAGTCTACTAGCAAATCTTGAAAAATGAGAAACTCCTCTGAGTAAGAGCATATAAAGCTTTAATGCTTTTAAAATTTTTATTTTATTATGATTTCTTGGTTGACATCATGTGCTGGGTTTTCTTATAGATTTTAGTCTTACTCAGTGATGACACACACTTTGGTGTGGAAACTCTTCACTTGAGAATCTTAGTTAGCAACACAAACCCACAATCAATGTAATTAAAGGATTACAAATATTTGCATACTTCACATGTGCCACTGACTTTTTCAGGTTTCCTCATAAAGATATAAGAGGTTTACAGACAGATCTTTCACAGAAGGATTTTGAGTTGAGGGAATTCCTACATTTTCACAAGAAGTTATAAACATATAATTGGGCCGGCACCGCAGCTCACCAGGCTAATCCTCCGCCTGCGTCGCCGGCACCCTGGGTTCTAGTCCCAGTTGGGGCGATGGATTCTGTCTCGGTTGCTCCTCTTCCAGGCCAGCTCTCTGCTGTGGCCAGGGAGTACAGTGGAGGATGGCCCAAGTCCTGGGGCCCTGCACTCCATGGGAGACCAGGAGTAGCACCTGGCTCCTGGCTTCGGATCAGCGTGATGCGCCGGCCACAGTGGCCATTACGGGGTGAACCAATGGAAAAGGAAAACCTTTCTCTCTGTCTCTCTCTCTCACTGTCCACTCTGACTGTAAAAAAATAAATTATTATATAAAATTATATAAAAATAAATTATTATAATTGTCTACATTTGGCAGCTTAAGTACAACTATGTTGTTCATTCTGCAAATAGTAGTTTCAGAGCAGATGATTATATAGCTTTAAAGCATAGTAATATCTCCAACCTATTACTAACATCTTGTAAGTAAACAAAAGTAGTGTCTGTCATACTAAGCATTTAAAAACACTGAAGAGTAATGTCAAGCTATTTATAAATAAAACTGTGCATTGACAATCTAAACCCTGAGTAATTAAATGGCAGTGCTGATAAAGGTAGTCTTCAAACTACTTTCTGTTTTCAAAAGCTCGTTTTGACAAAAATATAATTGTCATAATTCTTCTCTTCCAGTGTGAATTTTAATAGCAAAATGATTATGTGGTCATTTTTGCTGTGCAAATCCTAAGCTTGTGATTCAAGTGCTATTTTAAAGAATTATAAGAGATCTAGACTAAAGGGTATTTACACCTTTTGACCTGATTTCTCAGTGACTGTAGCCTTTCTGATCACCTTCTGAGAGTTGAGGAAATTCTGTAGGAGAGGTGTAGAGTCAGAGGCCCTCAGTTTTGCCCAGCACAGTGTCATCAATGCCAGTGGTTTTCAAAGCTGGTCCCTAGACAATAGCAACAGCAGCATTGAAACTTGTTAGAAATGGAAATCCTCAGATTATGAATCAGAAACTCTAACCAGTCTGTGTTTTTGCTAGGTGATTCTGACACATCTTCAAGTTTGAGAACCCCTCGAATCAGACACCTCATAAATCATTGTCTGTTGTCTTGATTTCCAAATCTATTTAAATCTGAAAAGCTGTTGGAAATCTGCAGTTGGCATTCAGGTTTTGCTGACTAGTTGGATTTCAATGATTTTATTGAGTGATAGAGGTTTCTTAGTAGATGCCATTCCAGTACTTAATTACTAGTATTGTTTAATTGATTCTTATAACTTCCAACAAGAGTTAGTCTCAGAATTTCTTTCTATAACTTCTAAAGAAACCATGTATCATACAATCACTTGTGATTCTTTGTTAGAGTAGCTCAATTTGCTTTTTCTCCCTGTTAACTATTTGTTAGAGACAGGTTCATTTGCCATTTTTCTATAAGAAAGAGCTCAAAATTACAGTGTCACAAAGGTTTCTTTATCTTGCTTCTCACCATATTCCTAATAGCTCAACAGCACAATGTTTGGTGTGATGAACTTCTGGCATGCTGCCACTTTAGCTCTGAGCAATAAATTCTTTTAATCAGGTTTTGCTTCTTGATTTCAGTCTACATTGTGCTGCAGCTTTAGAGCCCCACTTATTTTCATTGAATTGCCAGCCTTAACATTATACAGTCATTGATTTTACTTTTCCTGGAATTATTTGATCATACTAACAATTTGCGAGTGTGAAATTGAGGACAAATAGTCTCTCAAAGCAGCAAATTAATAGAGTCATATCTATTAAATTTAGGCATGTCTATTTTTTAAGAGGGCCCAAAGTCAAGTATGTATAGATTCACTAGGTTAATGAGCTTTACTTCATACTGCAGACTTCTCTTCCATAAATGGCCACATGCTATAAAGTAAAGTAGGAGGTGTCATGCATTTTCAAACTGGACTCATTATAGTCTCTTTCATGTTCATATTCTGAACAAAAGGTGAGTCATAAAGTATTGGATTTAGAATCTAAGTATCAGATTGTATGTCTGATTATATATAGATATACACAAACACACACACATTCCTGAGGGTGATTGCTGTCACCAGTCTACAGATGAGGAAATCCGAGGCTCCGAGAGAGTTCTTGAAAGCCCAAGGAAACAACTAATACTTGATTGAAAAATGTGATGATTTTTCTCAAAGTTACTGCTCAAAAATACAAAATGGTCTTACATTCTAGATCACGAGACAGCCGACTTTTTCTTTTTTGTAGCCAATATGGTCACTCAACTCTGTCTTTGTGGTAAGAAAGTACTCGTGCAAATTAGTGGACTTGGCTGTGTACCAAGAAAACTTTATTTACAAAATCAGGCAGTGTAGGGCAGATGTGGCATAGTGAGATAAGCCACCACCTGTGATGCTGGCATCCCATATGAGTACTGGCTCATGTACTGGCTGCTACACTTCTTTTTTGCTAAAGATTTATTTATTAATTTGAAAGTCAGAGTTACAGAGAGAGGGACACACACACACAGTCTTCCCATCGATTTTTTTCACTCCACAGATGGTCACAACAGCCAGGGCTGGGCCAGGCTGACGCCAGGAGCCAGAAGCTTCTTCCAATCTCCTACATGTGAGTGGGGGCCCAAGCACTTGGGGCATATTCTGCTCCTTTCCCCAGGCCATCAGCAGGGAGCTGGATTGGAAGCAGGACCCAAACTGGTGCCCATATAGGTTGCCTACAATGCAGGCAGCAGATTTACCCCCTATGCCACAACACCCGCCCCTACTCCACTTCTGATCCAGCTGCCTATTAATGTGCCTGGAAAAGCAGTGGACATTGGCCCAAGTGCTTGGGCTCCTGCCACCTATGTGGGAGACCCAGAGAGAGTTCCAGGTTACCTGGCTTCAGCCTGACCAAATTCTGGACATTGTGGCCATTGTGGCCATTTATGAAGTTAACCTACTGATGGAAGATATATCTCTCTCAATATCTCTGTGTATATGTATGTGTTTATTTATCTCTGCCACTCTGCCTTTCAAATAGATAAATAAATATTTTTTAAAAAGCTGGCAGTGGGCCAACTTTTGTATACTCCTATTGGATTCTTTGCTTCTCAAATTTTAATGTTCATAAAGATCTCTGGGAATTTTATTATAATGCACATTCCGACTCAGTAGGTCTGAGTTAGGGTCAAAAAATCTTCTCAAAGCTAATGCGAGAAACAGTTTATACAACCACACTTTGAGCAGCAAAGCATGATTTTAGAAAATATTTTATATTATTGGATACTCTCTTAATAACATCCTTTTAAACAAGGTTGTGCTTAAGAAAGATAAGTTAGCCTGAGAGTGACTTGGTCACATTTCTTCAGGATGATTTGAAAGTGTTACCAAATACAGGAATTATTTTGATATAATTGGATATATTTGTAAATAAGCATTTGTAATGGAACTTTTTGGATATTCAACAAATATTTATTGAGTGCCTACTACATGCAATGTACCATTTTGTGTCAGATATATTCTAGTGGTGGAAATAGATAAGCAGGATGGCTAAGTCAAATACGGTGTTTAGAAATTTACAAAGAGATAAATAAAGCAAGGGAAAAGATGACAAAAAGTGTCTGTAGTGGGGAAACTAGTACAGGAGGACATCGGAGGGGCATTCAAGGTAGAAAACTCAGTTAAGATCAAAAAGAGAATGGTCATAATGAATGGATCAACGTGACCAAAAAAAGAGTAAAGAATAAGGGAGGAAGGCTAAGGAGTGATGCGAATTGGCAGATCACGATTCACATTTTTTCCTTTCATATTTATCCAAATATTTATTATTGCCAATACAATTTATTCCTGTGTATATGAGTAAACATCAATATTCATTTTCTTTCTGTCTAAAGAATTTCTATTAATATTTCCTGAAACACTTGCTAACAATTTTCTCGGTCATTTTTTACCTGGAAATTTCTTTATTTCATCTTCATTTTTCAAAAATATGTTTTTCTAAATGTAGAATCCTTCTTTGACATTTTTATCAACACTCTAAATAAGTCATTCTTCTGACATTGAAAAATACTTATCCCAAGAAAGATAGACATATCACTTAAAAAGAGTTGAAATGAGAAAAAAGCTACAATTGACTTTTAAAAGCCAGGTTCCTGGCTGTAGCCTGGCCCAGCCCTGGCCATTGCAGCCATCTGAAGAGTGAACCAGCAACTGGAATATCTCTGTATGTCTTTCCCTCTCTCTATATAACTCTGCCTTTCAAATATATAAATCTTAACAACAACCAAAAAGCCATACAGTAAGTGCTTGTGTTGTGAAGACAGTAGTGCGCAGTTACAGAATATGGAAATCAGAACTGTTTTGATGCTGTGGGAATAGGGGCTTAAGACATAGAATAACATATTGGTGACAATATAATATACAGAGTTAAGAGCTTAGAAACAAGCAAAGATGATATGAAGTGGAAAACTGTTAGCTGACTCAGAAGATGATTACAGTAAAGTTGTGGTTACCATTTTAGTGAATGAAAGACAAATCTTCTCAAAATTTAGCAGTTTGCAAGACATTCTAATTGACAACTGAATATATATATTTATCATATACAACATGATGTTTACATTTGTAGAATGGCTAAATTGAAATAGTGTGTATTACCTCACACACTTATTTTTTGTGTGATGAGAACACCTAAAGTTCACCATGTTGAACGATAGATGTCTTGAACATGTTCCTTCTGTCTAACAAGTTTTATATGCTTTGACAAACATGTCCTCAACTCCTTCCCACAACCCCTGGTAACCACCATTTTATAATCTACAATTTTTTCTTTGCTCTGGATTCTACAGTTTGGATCAGACTTGCTGGAATTGGTTTATATCTCTTCCACATGGCCTTGCCTGTAGTCACAAAGCATCTGAGAGTTTGGCTGAAGCTCTTATATCCAAAATAGCTTCTCACTTTTAACAGTTGGAGAACTCACCCAATCTTTATTGCAGTATGGTATCTGGCTTCCAAGAATGAGCAGTCTAATAAGATAAGCCCAAATATGCAAGTGATCATCAAGCCATTGTTCACCTCACAATTGCCAAAGTTCGATCAGCCAAAACAAGTTCCAAGGCAAAGCTTTGGGGGAAGGTGCAGCTGCAGATGGTCTGGTTCATCTGGAGCCATAAATGTCAGAGTCTACCACCAATACTATGTGAAGGAGATATGTGAAGATTTGAAATAAGCTAGATGCATGCAATATGAATAAGAAAAGTATAAACCAATGATATTTATATAACATGTATTTAAATATTTAATTGAATTACTTAACCATATCAAGTATAGATTCAGCAATTTCATCGACAAGCTAATGTATTCACTATTTTACAAACATTTAAAACATCTTCTTAGTGGAAAAAACAGGAAATTGACTTTTATTCACAGTTCGTTTATAGTGGGAGCTCTGTTACCCAAGACAAACTACTGAGCTTTGTTTCTTCTTTTCTAACTTTTTAAAATTTATTTATTTATTTATTTATTTATTTCAAAGTCAGAGTTATAGAAAGAGAGGGAGGGAAGAGGTGAGAGAGAGAGAGAGAGAGAGAGAGAGAATCTTCCTTCAGTTGGTTCACTCCCCAGATGGCTACAATGGCCAGGGCTGGTCCAGGCCAAAACCAGGAGACAGATGCTCCTTCCAGGTCTCCCACATGGGTGGCAGGGGCCCGACCACTTGGGCCATCCTCTGCTGCTTTTCCCAGGCCATTGGCAGGGAGCTGAATTGGAAATGAATCAGTCAGGATGTGAACTGGTGCCCATATGGGATGCTGACATCGCACATGGTAGCTTTACCTGCCACGCCACAACACCAGCCCCTCTTCTTTTCTAAAAAAAAAGGAACATATTGTCCTTGAGGTGGTGACAGAATTAGGAGAAACATGTATAGAAACACAATTGTGAAGAAGCAATGCTGGAGAAAAACTTATTTTTCCATCATATTTCCATGTATTCATGCTATAATTAGTAGAATAAAGTCTGTGATTCTCTATAGGAAGAGACTGGGTGCCAGTGCAAATAAATAGGGTAACATTTATAAATGTTATTTATACACTTAAAGTCTTATATATCAAAGTAAAGCATTATAATATGGTTTTGAAAAGTCTTGGAAGACATTTGTTTTAGCCTTGAGCAAAATCAAAACATGGCATTTTAGAGCAGGATAGTCATATTCATCTCCTTCTTAATAAAAGCATCTGACCAGATAATTTCATCAATATATATTTGTGTGCTGGATTGAAAGTAGACATCAATCAGAACACTTAAAGTATTATCAATTCATTTTCTTACGTTAGAAAGCTGGAATCATTGATGATTTTTATTCTCTCTTTGAATCAAAGCACATGTTTGAATCTGTGTAAGGGTGTGCATGCATCTATGGACACACAAATACACAAATTGTGAAAAATACTCTGATCTTGGAATATCCTTTAAATGCCTAGTTTAGTTCATTTTGTGCACTTATAACAGACTGGGTATTTTATGATGAAGAAGTAAAATGTATTTGGTTCACAGTTCTGAAGGCTGGGGAGTCCAGAAAGTTCAGTATCGAGGGGCCAGTATTTGTTGAAGGCCTCCGTGTTCATCACAACATGGCAGAAAGCATCAGATGGGCGAGAGAGAGGGACAGGAGACAAGTTCACCCTCTTATATGAAACTCACTCCTGTGACAATGGGATTAATTCATTCATGAGCATTCTTCCTTCATGATCTAAATTGCCTTTTGAAGATTCTACTTGTCAACACTTGCGCTGGGAATAAGCTTCCAACCTATGATCTTTGGGGGACACATTCAAACCATAGCCATATATAAAGGTTTCTTTTTTAGCTTTACCTTAAAAGTTGTTAAACATTTCCTAAAAAATAAGGTAGAAGGATGCTGTAAAGTAAACTTGGTAGAAGTCATTCAGTTAAGCGATACTTCACTCAACTATATCTGTATTATTACTGAGTATTGAAATAGCCTCTATTACTGTTGGTAATAAAAGAGGGAAACCATTCTCTCTCTCTCTCTTTTTTTTTTACTTAGAAATCTTTTATTTCTGGGATACAAACTTCATGTTTTTCGTATGTACACATTTAGGAACACAGTGATTCTTCCCACCCTACCCTCCTTCCTGCCTGCACTCACACCCTTCTTCCTCTTCTCTCTCCTATTCCCATTCTTATTTTTTACCAAGATCTATTTTCGATTAACTTTACACACATAAGGTTAACCCTATACTAAGTAAAGAGTTCAACAAATAATATGAGAAAAAAAAAACTGTTCCTCAACAGTGGAGAAAAGGGCTGTTCAAAATCATCACATCTTGAAGTGTCAATTCCACTTGTATAGATCAGGGAAAACGTAAGGTATATGTCTTTTGGGGACTGGATTATCTCACTAAGTATAATGGTTTCCAGTTGCATCCATGTTTTTGCAAATGACAGGATTTCATTTTGTTTTACTGCTGTGTTGTAGTTCATGGTGTACGTATGCTATCATTGCTATATCCAGTCCTCAGTCAACAGACATCTGGGTTTATTCCACATCTTAGCTATTGTGAATTGAGCTGCAATAAGCATGGGAGTAGAGATCACTCTTTCATATGTTGATTTCATTTCCATTGAGTAAATTCCCAGGAGTGGGATGGCTGGGTCATAAGGTAGGTCTATATTCAGATTTCTGAGGTGTCTCCATACTGTCTTCCACACTGGCTGCCTCAGTTTACATTCCTACTAGGAGTGGATCAGGATACCTTTTACCCCACAACCTCGGAGGGCAAGCTTTCAATGTGAAACATAGTGGAGTTGACTTTTCAAGAGCAGATAAATAGCACATAAACCTTATTTGTGTTTATGTATGTATACATTTTGCAATGTGACATGCTCACATGAGTACCATATTCCTTGTCATGCACCTGAATGAATATTAGGAAAAAATAGTCCTTTTATGTTTTTATTTTTTGTTTTAATACAGGTAGAGTTATAGACAGTGAGAGAGAGAGAGAGACAGAGAGAAAAGTCTTCCTTCCATTGGTTCACTCTCCAAATGGGCGCTATGGCCGGTGCTGCGCTGATCCAAAGCCAGAAGCCAGGAGCTTCCTCCTGGTATCCCATGTGGGTGCAGGGCCCAAGCACTTGGGCCATCTTCCACTGCTTTCCCAGGCCACAGCAGAGAGCTGGATCAGAAGTGGAGCAGCCGGGACTCGAACTGGGGTCCACATGGGGTGCTGGCACTGCAAGCGCCAGCTTTATCCACTATGCCACAGTGCCAGCCCCCACATATTACTTTTATTTTGAATCACAGTTGTCAACACTCTTATAGTTTATCTCTGATTATTTAATCCTTTTGTTTTTATTTTTATTTGCATTTACTGCAGCCATCTCTCCATGTTAGTAATTAAACTTTCTGTCATTTTGATTCTGTCCACCTTAGGAAATATATTATTAATTTATGATTTTTTTTTCAGAATGGCAAGTAATGGTGTTCAGTATATTATTATATATTATTTCTATGATCTACAAGCTCCATTTTCATTGTATTTGTGAATTTATTTTGTTTTTATTCATATACTGGAAACAGATTTTGTGGATTTCACATATACACTTTCAAGAACATAGTGAATCTTCCCACCCTTCTTCCCCCCATTCCCACGCTCTGTCCTCCTTCCTTTCCTATTTTTCTTTTAATGTTTATGATTGCATACTTTCCTCTTTTTTTTTTTTTGACAGGCAGAGTGGACAGTGAGAGAGAGAGAGAGAGAGAGAGAAAGGTCCTCCTTTGCCGTTGGTTCACCCTCCAATGGCCAGTGCACCGCGCTGATCCGATGGCAGGAGCCAGGTACTTCTCCTGGTCTCCCATGGGGTGCAGGGCCCAAGCACTTGGGCCATCCTCCACTGCACTCCCTGGCCACAGCAGAGAGCTGGCCTGGAAGAGGGGCAACCGGGACAGAATCCGGCGCCCTGACCGGGAATAGAACCCAGTGTGCTGGGTTAGCCTAGTGAGCTGCGGCGCCCGCCATACTTTCCATTTACTTTCTAATCACAAGCTTAATCCTCCACTAAATAAAGAATTCAACAAGTAGTAAGTAGAGAGACCACTATTCCTCAGAAGTATAGACAGTGGCTGTAAACAATAATCAGATCGCAAGATGTCAGTTTCACTCATACATTGCATATCTTTGTACTCTAAATAGTAGTTTTCACAAAATCAGAGAGACTATGTGATTTTTCTCTTTTGGGGACTGGCTTATTTCACTGCAGATAATTTTTCTTTTATTTTTGGATGACAGCAATTCTAACTGGGGTGAGGTGAAACCTCATTGTGGTTTTTGTTTGTGTTTCCCTGATGGCTACTGATCCTGAGCAGCTTTTCATGTCATTATATTAATCATCTCCTCTTTGAGCTCTAGCTGTATTGAATACATGCATTGTTTCATCATGCAAAGCACAGGTGAGGAATTACCTTATTGGGTTTTTAAATTATTTAATCGACAAATAAAAATTGTACATCTCTATGGGTTCCATGTAATGTTTGATTGATATGTGTATATGATTTGCAATGTCCAGCCAGAGTAAACATATCTGTCTCCTCAAACATTTATCATTTCTTTATGATTAAGACATTCACGATCCTTGGTTCTATTTTTATATAAATATGCAGTATTGTTATCTATAGTCATTTTATGGTACAACATGCCAGAACTTGTTACTCCTATATAACTATAATTTAGGATTTGTCAATCAATCTTCCTTTATCCCATACTCTCTCCAGCCTCTGGTAACCACCATTCCATTCTCAACTTCTACAAAATCAGCCTTTTTTTTTTTTTTAATTCCCCAAATGAGTGAGATCACATGGTATCTGCCTTTCTGTGTTTATTTCACTTCCCATAATTACCTCCAGCTCCACCATGTTGTTGTGAATGACGTGATTTTATTCATTTTTGTGGCTGAATAGTGTTCCATTGCATATATGTACGACATTTTTAAATCAGTTTGTCAGTTGATAGGTTGAGTTCATATTTTTGATGTTGAGAATATTGCTGCAGTAAACAAGGGAGTGCAGATCTCTCTTTGACAGACGTATTTCATTTTCCTTGGATATACACCCAGCAATGGAATTGCTGGATCATATGGTAGTTCTATTTTTAGTTTATTGACGAAGCTCCATACTGTTTTCCACAATGGCTGTGCTCATTTGCATGCTAACCAAACTTCCCTTTTCTCTACGATTCTTCTTTCTACACTGGTTCATTTTTCTTTTGTATCTCCATCTTTCTTTCCTGTTCTTGTCCCTCATTTTCTTTCCTTCTCACTGCCACAGTTACCATGCATCTTGCTCATGCTCCAGTACCTCTAGCACTGTTCTTCTATATCTCGTAGAAGACTTTTCCCCCACCATACCAGACATATGTTTATTTCACTCTGAGGTACGGTTTGAACCCAGGTTATGGTCATCCATCTCTTCTCCCTACACCCCTACACTGCCCCCAGGCTGCTTCCGTAACTAAAATCATAAAATGCAAGAGTAAGTTCAGTTCAGGCAGTGATTTGACTTTGTTAAAATTTCTTAGGCTCAGCTTGTTCTTCAAAGAAGTTATTAAATGTCTTGTTAGCATTTACCCCTCCTAGTTAGAAAGTAGTTTGTACTGTAGCCTTAGAGGGAAAAAAAAAAAAAAACCTGCCAAGGGGAAAAAAAAAGATGGACATTAAGGTGTTAAAAACGAGTTATTCAGTAACTACTGACAGTGTGGGAAAGAGTTGAGCTCCATGCCAATTTGTACTAGAGTGAGGGAGAATAAGGTTGGGGATCCTGAGAGCTGGTGCTCAGGTAGCATCAGGGGAGGGAGTGAGAACTTCTCCAGGGTTGGTCAGTGTAAATATGACCATGACCGGATGGCTGTGTTTGCAGTCTGACAGTTATGGAGTCAGAATTCTGTCCTGCCACTCACGCTCCCCATCCCTCTGCAAGATCACAGTTCTGGTCCTCGGGATGGCTGCTGTATTGTAGAAAATGCAAATCTGTCTCAAAGGAGGGATGACTCACACTTGTAAGCAAGTTCTGTATCCTAAGTGCTCTAATAATGGGAGGTCAGGGGCCTAGCTGCAGGTGGTGGTTAGAACAGCAAATTCTTTGGATAACCTCAGGTTTTTCAGACAGGAACTTAAAAGATGGCTGGGTCATCTCGGGGATATGGCCTTAGGCTTTTAGAAACCCTGCCAGGGCTGGAAAAGTCTCAAAACAGGGGTTTGGCTCAAGTGTTCCAGCTGAGAGCTTTTGTGGTTCTCAAACCTCAGAATTCTCATTCTTCCCAATTTGGTGAGGCCTAGAATCATCATTTCCATTAAAATGGTTCAGCTGTGTGTTTCCCTGTCTTCTCCCCTGGGTGCCTCTTTTCCAAATCCACATTCAGAAGAGAGAAAAGAAAAGAAATTTCAATTTGTTTATTTGCAAATTTGGGAGTTTGGTGAGAACTCCCAGAATATCTTTCTCTTTACCCTGGGGCTAGAGTTGAACAGGTAGAGTCAAAGGCCTGTCCCTGGAGTTTCTCCTTTTTTGACCTCCATGCCTGGATTATGCCTGACAGTGTTGAACTTGACCTGATCTCTGAGATCCGGAAAAACAATGATGAAGGAACTCCCCAGTGACTGTGTGTTCCTAGAAGTGGCCGTCTTACCTGACCAACCTACCCTTGCACATTTACAGAAGAGTTACCTCCACTCCCCCTCCATAACTGCTTTGTATAATAAAACTCTAGATTTCCTCCCGCATTCCTGACAGTTTTCTCTCTAATAAATGTTCTTTCTTTTGCTATGACCTGAATAAATCAGTTCCTTCATGCATTTTGTGTTTAATAGCCCTGACTTTGTACGTGTTATGCTATTCATGACTATTTATTTCTTTTTAAAATTTTGTTTGTTTGATTTACTTGCTCAGGTATTGGGAGAAAAATTATGAAATGAGGTATTCTACCAGCTTAAACTGAAAGCCCAGCTGTAGCTTTTAAACCTTTATGTTCTACATTAGGACAGCAAGATTTGAAGATGAAATGCAAACCAGCTAGGTCTTATGGACTGGACAGGACTTGGATCCCCAAAGTCATTCAGGTGTTTTATTTCTGAAATCTTAGTGTTAAGGGTTGATGGATGAATAGCGGAGACTTGATAATTTTGGCCGCCGAGAGGTGGGGCCAGGTGGAAAGCCTTTAGATTACTGGTGGCTTGCCCGCAGAAGGTGGTTCTCGCGAGAGGGTTGGTTATTTAAGCACGGTTCGTGTTACCTTCTTTCTCTGCTTCCTGTCTCTTTCAACCATAATTCTGCACCAGCTCCACCCGACGCCACACTAACGGTGCCTGCCTGCTCCCAAAATTTGGACCTGTAAACCCTAAGTTGAAATAAAGCTTTATCTTCCTAAGAAACTCCTCTCAAGTATATTAGTTAAAGTCATGGCAAGTTGACTAATAGACGAAGGGAGATAAACTGTGCTGCTAATTTTTACATAAGCCGTGTAAATGATGAGCCATTTGGGCATTCAATTGTTAGGAGATAAATTATGACATATTTAATGCTAGGAATCTCAAAAAATGGAGGGGCAGGAGGACTTGGAGTGAGAGAAATGAATATTACTGAAGAATTTGTTTGCATATTAGGGAAAATATCTCCACTCATCTACTCTTGTCCTCTCCTTCCAGTTTATCTTGCCTGCAGTACAGTCCTACCTCAAAGACTTTGTATTTGCTGTTCCAACTCCTGAAATGTTCTTCTCCAGGATAACTACATAGCTTGCTCTCTTAATTTCTATGCTGAAATGTTACCACTTTCAAAATTTATCTCATTCCAGTATATGTAGAATAGTGATATCATCCTACCATCAAAATCTCAGTTACCTTGCCTACAGACAGGTGTACTACATGGACACTTATTGAATGAATAATATTTTGTGATGACCATCTATCCTTTCGTCTCAAATAAGTTTTTTGAGTCAAAAATGGTGATGATGCATTTAAACTGCAGTAATATTTCCCTATCCTGCAAATATAATTAAATAATCGATATTTGCTTGTGGTTCATTATCAAAAGCAAATTCTATTTTAAAAGGACTATACACACATACATGATACTTCTAAAAGTTAAACTCTAGAATGTAAAAATGATATGTAGTAAAAATCTATCCTCAGTGATGATTTGAAACATACAGCCCAAATTAATTTTAAACAGGCCAGTGCCACGGCTCACTAGGCTAATTCTCCGCCTGCGGCACCCATACCCCGGGTTCTAGTCCCGGTTGGGGCGCCAGATTCTGTCCCGGTTGTTCCTCTTCCAGTCCGGTTCTCTGCTGTGGCCCGGGAAGGCAGTGGAGGATGGCCCAAGTGCTTGGGCCCTGTACCCGCATGGGAGACCAGGAGGAGGCACCTGGCTCCTGGCTTCGGATTGCCGCAGCGCGCTGGCCATAGTAGCCTTTTGGGGGGTGAACCAACGAAAGGAAGACCTTTCTCTCTGTCTCTCTCTGTCTAACTCTGCCTGTCAAAAAAATTAATTTTAAACATATACAACTTTTTATAAACAGAAAATCTGGGCTTGTAGGATAGCATTCAGATAGCCAAGAAAATGATAGATAATTCTACTTAGTGTGGCTCTATTAACATTCATTTTGCCTCTGAAAATTATTGCTATTTTAAGGGTTTTTTTTTTCCCTAAAACTTGTAAAAACACTTTTTAGAGAAGAAAAACTGGACTACAGATTTTTCTTTAAAATGAAAGATGTGGTCACTCATACTAAGCTTAATGCATTTCTAATTACAACTTTCCTTGAATTAGAAATACTTTGCCTCTTTACTTCTAAAGTCTATTTTTTCACTCCATTGTAAATTTTATACATTTTATGGACAGAATAAATGCATCATTAAAAAGATTTACTAATATAATTTACTGAGCTAAAATTCCCAGGTAGTTCCATGCAATTTTTATCTTGAAATCAGAATTACCATAAGTTCTGATTTGTAAAAAAGCAACCAAGATTTTGAAATAACTGTGTGTCTGTTTTTAAGAACATACTTTTATATTTCTCTGAACAAGCCTGTTGTAGGAATTAATGAGGACATTTGTAATGCAATTTGTTCTGTCTCAGAGAAGGTATTATCTCTTAAAGGAGCAAGAATAAGATGTAACTCTATTCATTAGATCCAATTCTCACAAAAGTTGTGAGAACTCTCCAGACAAGGGCTTACAGAAAGAACATTAAATGGATAAAAGATTTTGTATCCCAAAGTGATTGAAGATATAATACAGGCTATGATTATTGTCCCCTAATAGGACTTGCCATTCAGGGACATAAATTCTGTACAAATATGAGCTAACTAAAACCTTCAAACTACTTTTATGAAATCCTTGCATACTTTGGCCTAAAACTATGGAAACTAGTGGTCTTAAGGTAACAGAAAAAGTCCATGGCTACTTAATACATGGTTACAAAAGATGGTCTTATTATTTTAAATAGCTTATTTTGAGCTTTACCTTACATTCCATGAAATTCAACCATTTTATGTGTGCAGTGCTATAATTTTAGTAAATTGGTGTTATGCAACTATCTTCATAACCTAATAGAAAATTTGCTTAATTCCAAAAAAATCCCTCATTACTTTTTACAGCTAATGCCTACTCCCACCTGCAGCCTTGGGTAACCACAGATGGGCTTTTTGTCTCTAAATTTGCCTTTTAGAAAACATTTAATGTAAGCGGCAACATACAATACATAGTCTTTCATATCTGCTTTAACTCCAGTTTGACGTGCTTGAGGTTCATTCATGTTGTAGAAGTATCAATAATTTGTTCCTTTGGAATGCTGAATAGTATTTCATTATATGAATATACCATACTTTGTTTATCCATTCTCCAGTCAATGGACATTTGAATTCTTTCAAGTTTTTGCTATTGTGAATAATACTGCTTTAAACAACTGCTTACATATATTTGTATGGATTTATATTTTTGTTTCTCTTTATAGAGTCTTAGTGTAATTGTTAGGATATATGGGAAATTTATGTCTAACTTTTTAAGACAGCCCAGGCCCTAAAATATGATGAATACCCTATCCTAATTCCCATTGTGAGATCCTACTAAGACTCTGGAGAGTTATGTTCTCCTTTCTAACAGCAAGTCCCGAAAGTTACACATGCATTATCATCAGGTTTTCATGTTCTCTCTCTCCCTCTCTCTCTCTCCCTCCCTTCTTCCTCCCTCCCTCCCTCCCTTCCTCCTTTCTCCCTCTCCCTCCCTCCCTCCCTTCCTCCCTTCTCCCTCTCCCTCCCTCTCTCCCTTCTTCCCTTTCTGCAACACTGCCTTTCAAGCATGTAAAAAATAAACTTGTTTTTAAGATGTTGTGATCCTGAAAAAAGTGAGGTAATGGGTATGTTAATTAGCTTACACAATGTATGCACTTATGAAAACATCACTTAAGGGCTGGTATTATGTCGCAGCAGGTTATGCTGCTGCTTGGGATGCCAGCATTCCATATCAGAGTGCCAGTTGGAGTTCTGGCTATTCTTGCTTCTGATCCAGCTCCCTGCTAATGTGCCTGGGAAGGCAACTGAAGATGATTCAAGTACTTATGCCCCTGCCACCCATGTGGGAGACCAGAATGGGGTTCCTGGCTCCTGGCTTTGGCCTGGCCAGATCTGGGTATTGCGACCATTTGGGGAGTAAACCTGTAGATGGAAGATATTCTCTCTCTCTCCCTCTCCCTACCCCATGTGTGTGTATTTCCCTCTCTGACATTCTGCCTTTCAAATATTTTTAAAAATCATATCATATAACATATATACATACATACTTTATATATATATATATGTGAATTTTTAACATTAATAAAACTGAAAAAGAGAAGCATGGTAGGGAGGAAGAAATAGCTCAGGTCCCTAGGCAGGTATGTTTTCTCTTGCTTGCCCTTTCACTGGTCTCTATTTTTGGTAAAACAAACTCCTGATTTGGTCAAGGCATCATAGGAAGCTGTTGTTACATGATGTTGAACCCAGTCCTAAAATAAGATACTGTCTCCCTTCCCAGAGTAACTGCAATTGCCTGTTATTTTTACACTCTTCCAAATAATTATGAACTTGTTCATTTTAGAGAATGTTTTTACATAAGGAATTCATTAATTTCTTCAAATGCATGTTGAATTTTGAAGATCCTACAATACCTCAGCACAAATTAATATACTTACATGTTATTTTTCATGTGTAATTTAAAAGGGAAAATATTTCAAGCAATTAAATCTTGATTTGAAATATGATAAGTTTTTTCAGTATTTTTAAATTCAAAATTAAATCCTAAAATAGTTGAGAGCCTAGGAAACACTTTTTAAGACCATAATCTTTGAGGGGTAAAAATCTAGTACTGACTAAGGACTGAGGAAAAATAATACATATGACTTTAGAACATTCTTATAACAAGGATTTCTGCTGTTGGCTAGGAAAAGTATACCTCATTTCAGATTAAGCCTCTTACAGAAACAAACTACACAAGCTAAATATATAGAAAGTATTGGTAGTCATTTTGCCCTATCAGTTAAAACACTGGGATGCCCACACCCCATAGTGAAATGCCTAGGAGCAAGTCCCAGATGCGTTCTCAGTTTTAGCTTCCTGCTAATATGCACGCTGGGAGGCAGCACGTGAAGTCTCATCTATTTGGGTCTATACCACTCATCTAAGAGACGTGCATTGAGTTCCTGCGACCTGAATTGGCCTGGCCGGGCTCAGGCAACTGCAAGTATTTGGAGTGAACCAATGGATGGGAGTGTCCTCTCCATCTTATGCTCACTTTCAGTCTTTACTCTCTTCTCTCATTCTCACACTCTGTCTCTCAAATCAATAAATAAGTTTAAAATACATAGAAAATAATTTTACAAAGATACTACAGAGCTACCAAGGCAGAATAAGAGGAATCAAGATCTAGGATAAAAGAAATAAGACTGTATTTGCTAACATTTTCCCTCTAGAGACATTTATATATATTCATTGGATCTAAAGTTCCAACCAAAAGCAGTAGTCCAGAGCTTGAAATGATCTCACTGGGATGGAGAGACATGCATTGGCATTCAGGGCTCCAAAGGCAGCCAGTACTCGAGGTGCCAAGATCCTAGATTATAAGAACATCAAAGAACCAAACATCTGCATTCAGTTTTCCCTTGAGAAATGGAGTGAGAGGCCAAGAAACCAAGAAAAAAACAACCTGTAAAAGGCAATAATGCCAAACACATATTTGGGCAGTCTTAAGGGCTGGAGAGATGATGAATATTAGATTTAGAGCCTGCCAAAGTAGACGCCCCGAATAGCTGTGCTCTAGGCATAAGGCAAACAAATATAAATCAAATTTTCTAAAGCTTAAAACACAGCTTTGAATAAGGTTAATATATGATGATATTGAGGTGAACTTCTTTGACTCTAATTGTATAATGGACAAAAATTATATTCTCTGGGTGCCTGTCATTACAACCTCGATTGTAACTAACTTCAAGAAACAAAAGTCAAAGGAAAAAAGTCATAGGCAAATGAAACTGATGGAACCAATATTGAATTTGTCGGATACAAATTTTAAATAACTATGACTAGCATTTTACAGAAAAATAGAATAACATATGGATAATTTCACTAGAAAACTGGAACAAATATAAAAATTAAGCAAGTCGAAATTTTAGAACTGAAATATACCATAATTGAAGTTAAGAACTTAATAGATGGTTTTAACTACATAATAAGCAATGCAAAAGAATGAATAAGTTAACTGCAAAACAAATCATATTTCAGATGTAAGAACCGTAGATAAAATTTATGTAAATAGGAAAACAACATGAGACATTGAATATGACAAACATATTATGTACATGACATTAGAGAAAAGAGAAAGGAGGCACAATGATTAGATATCATGCTGAAAACAAGGGAACAAGAAAACTTTAAAAATACCATGATTGAATGCTCATTGCAGCTCAATTCACAGTAGCTAAGATGTGCAATCAACCCAGACGTCCATAAACTGAAGACTGATTAAAGAAAATATGGTATATGTACCCTATGAAATAATACAAAGAGGTAAAAAAAAATCCTGTAGTTCACAATAAAAGGGATGCAACTGGAAAGCATTACACTTAGTGAAATAAACCAGTCCCAAAAAGGCAAATACCATATTTCCTCCCTGATCTGTGGTAACTAAGAGTACCTAAAAGGCATTCTATAGAAGTGAAATTGACACTTTGAGATGTGATGATTTTGAAGAACCCTTGTCTCAACTGTTGAATAGTGGGATTTTTTTGTTTATTTTCTTTTGTTTTTAATACTATTGAACTCTTTACATTGTGTATATTAATATTATGAGTATAGAGTTAACTGAAAATAGGTCTATGTAGAAAAAATAATGGGAATAGGAGATGGAAGAGGAAGAACAGTGGGAGTGCTGGAGGGAGAGAAAAGGGTGAGAATAATTACTATGTTCCTAAATTTGTATATATGAAATACATAAAGTTTATATGCCTTAAATAGTTTCTAGGTAAAAAACAATATATAGAAAAAAACATTGTGGTATCTGGGGTATAGTTGGACAATGGAGAGGAAGTAAGAAGTTAATATTGTAAAAAGCTTCTTGGACAGGAACTGGTAGATTTCTGACACTCTACTGGAGTCCTGATGGTTGGTAAGAAAAGATCGTGGGAATTAAAAAAGGTGGAGCATCAAAGGAGACTATTGAATTGCAGTTAACTTGATGATCAGGGCTTTCTCTTCAAACTCTCCTGCCTTTGTCTGTCCCAATCCCATCTTCCATCAGGCGTTTGCATAATGTTGATCTCTTCTACACATCTAGGTAACAGAAATGATATGAAGGTGTCTGTATTCATACTACCCCTCCAAACAAACATACATCCAGCCTTGCTCCCTCCACATTTAATTGATTTGTTTCACAGAAGATTTTATTATAAAATCATGATTGTGTGTTAGAATTTTTCAAATTTGTTGTTGAAATTGCTATTAATAAGAAAGCTTACAATTTTTAAACTTCAATATCACAAAAACAATCCAGAGCTTCAAATGAGAGTCATGAAAAAGAAAATACGGTATTGCCAAGATGACTACGTAGATACAGATGCATACATAAGTGATCGAAATGAAAGCCTTGCTAGGAAATTTCATACAAACTCAGGAAAGGCAAGCTTCCCTCAAACATATGTTTAAAAATTTATCAGAAAACTATCAAATTCAGAAAATGGCTTCACATGCCTTCTAATCCACAGAAATAACATTAGCAAAAATCATTCAGAGTGATTGTTAGGTTTCAACTAATGTGGCAAAATTACGCAAAATGACCTACTTAAGGAATACATACATACATACACATTCACTGTTGATAGCACTAACTATAGGAGCATACTATATGATGGACTACTTTGAGAATTTAACAAGTCACATCACCGTTTCACAATGAAATCCCACTGAAATTCATTCTTTTATGTACACCTTCTCAATACAAGGTAGTTTATGCAATCTAAGAAACAAGAATTTCTTAAATTATGGGGAATCTATACAGGACTTTCTTCATGCTTCTCTTAATTCTCTTCAATAAATATTTATAAGCATCTGTGTCAATACTATGCTATCTAGTGGGAGATATGAAGGAAAAAGCAAGATATGAGGGCTACCCAGGGTGAGTCAAAATTATTGAAATCTAATCAGTCTCTGTCAAGTGGAATTGAAGTCACACTGCTTTATGAAATATTCTAAAAGTATTTCAATGTTTGTTAAAGATATCATCCATCCTATGGTTCACTCCCAAATGCCTGCAACAGCCAGAGCTGGGCCAGGCTGAAACCAGGATCCAGGAACTCTATCCAGGACTCCTCTGTGGCTGCCAGGAATCCAAATACTTGAGCCATTGTCTTCTGCATCCTAGGGTGAACAATAGCAGGAAACTGGATCGAAAGCTGAACCAGAACTTGATCCCAAACACTCTGATACAGCATGTGTCGAAGTGGCAGCTTAACCCACAGTGCCACAATCCCAACCCCCCAAAATTTTTAAAACACAAAAGCATAGCATGTTTGACAAAATTTTGGGTTTCGTGAATGTTGTGTCACATTTTCCCCCCATGTTAACCATGGATTTTCCAACGATGAGTTGGTGCAAGTATTTAGTGTATTTGTAATCTGAATTGCTCATGAATACTTAATTCCTCTTTCGCAATCTACCATGGTAAAAGGCATTTGAAGGTGAATGACTTGCATCCTGAATAAGCTCAATTGTTCAGCAGACAGCTCTTTAATTATAAATCTTTAAATGTTTGGTAGGACTGCATTTTACTTGAGTTCTTTTCACACAATGACAAACTGTGAAAATGTAACTTTTGTATTCTATAATTAGGAGAAGATACGACTAAAGAGGGCCAAATGGCAAATTCTTTCTTTTAAGCTGTATGTAATGGTGCATGTTTCCATGTTGTCTTTTCCATAACTTTTAAAGTCATATTTATGTAGTGAAGATGGCAAAGTGTCTGGCTATTAAAATTATATTCTTTTGCAGTTCAGAACACTTTAACAAAGTAATGCTGGATATGTTTCAAGTCAGTAACTCTAATGGCATTCTTCAATTTCTCATATTACCAAGCCCTCAGAACAAAAGTGCCACTATCAATGGGGTGCAGATTTTCTCACTGACTCATTTTGATTTCCATTGAAACCTTTTCTTCATACTTACACAGACTCTCTAAAAAGTCTTCAAGCTTTTTAAAGTATTGGATGTGAAGACTAAAGCTAGAAGCGATTTATTTGGGAAATGAATTATCCTAATCTCTTGCAACCATTGCCACACTCTCAAAATACAGGGGCAAAATGAGGACTAACAACAGGAGGGATAAATGAGTAGTGACAAAACTGAAGCCTGCTATGAAGGAGATAGTTTTAGATGTCAAAATGAGAATTTAATGGTAAAATTCAGGACTATTCAAAGAGGTATCTAGTGTGTGGCTGTTAAAATGTAATAGACTTGCCTTGGTAAATTGGCTTAGGGATTTAAAATATCAAAGTCTTCACAATTCAAACCTATATAGGTACATGTTTTAGCAATCAACGGATCACGTGCATTCCTCAAGACTTCAATATACCCTAATGTGCACAGTAATGAGTTAGGGCAATGTTTCTCAAATTTCCGCTTGTATCAGAGTCCCCTGTTTGACTTGTTGCAATTCATATCTCTAACCTTTGACTCCTGAGCTTCAGATTCAGTAGGTCTGGCTTGGGACCTGACACTTTACAGTCAACTCAATTCCCAGGTGTATTAGTCTGCTCAGACTGCCATATCAAAATACAACAGAACGATGTAAATTTGTTTCCAACTCTGGAGGCAGGGAAGTCTAAGATCAAAGGCCCCAGGAAGGTAACTCTTATTCTGAAACTTTTTATCCTGTAAGTGGCTACCACCTCCCTCTGTGCTCACATGTGTGCACTGTGGGGTGGGGGTGAGGGTGGGAGTGGGAGATCTCTGTTCCCTTTCTTGTAAACACACCAGCCCCAGCAGATTACGGCCCAATCTGTATGACTTCATTATCCTTAATCACCTCTTTAAAGGCCCTATCTTCAAATACAAGCACATTGTGGAATAGGGTTTCAGTACAATAGAGTTTGGGGGTCACAATGAAGCCCGTGATACCAGATGCTACAGCTGCCATGCTTCCAGAAAGCATACTTTGTGAACTTCTGTGCTGGATACACGGTGAATATAAAGACGTCTTTTCCAAGAATACTGTCCTCAATAAGTTTCTACCATTTTAAAGAGATAGGTCTAATAAGCATAAAGTGTTGACAAGGCAAAATAAGACGTATACAATAAATACCTGATTTTATGGTGTGTCAAAATATTAAGAGGCCAGCATTGTAGTAGAGCAGATTAAGCTGGGGCTTGTGACACTTGCATCCCATTTTAGAGTGTTGCTAGTTCAATTTCTTGCTCCTCTGCTTCTGGTCCAAATTCCTGCTAAGGTGCCTTTGTGCATATGATAGCCCAAGCACTTGGGCCCCTGCCACCCATGTTGGAATGGGTGTTTCTAGCTCATGGCTTCAGCCTGGCCATGCCACCCACGTGGGAATGGAGTTTGTAGCTCCTGGCTTCAGACTAGCCCAGACCTGGCTGTTGCAACTACTGGGGAAGTGAACCAGTGGATGGAAGATGGTTGTCTCTCCCTGTTTGTTGTTCTGCCTAACAAAGAAAGAAACCTTTTTTTGAAAGACACTAAATATATACTATGTATACTAAATGAGCTGTTAGGCTCTTAAGAACACATCAGAGTTGGTAAAATATTGGCACTGTCAGAATTGATAATATTTTAAAAGTTAAAAAATGTGAGGATAAGAAATTATGAAGGCAATGTTTTAGAGTTTGGAATAAGAATATAACTGGGTGGAAAGAATAGGGCGGTTTTTTCATGAAGGAAATTTTTCTGGAATGTGATAGGAGTTAAGGTTGGTAAATTTTCCTAGAGTGTGGTGAGTAAGAATTATAGACTCTATAATTCACACACAAAAAAAAAACAATTATGAGAGCTGAGGAAACAAACACTGAACAGTGAGACGTGGGTGGTTCAGCAGAGTATTTGAACCTCACATGCTCTCAACCTTCTTTTCTTTGCTATTAAAAATGTCTTACTTATTTTTAAAGTTTGTTTATCCTAAGAGAGACAAAGCAGATAGTGAGAGAACAAGTAATTCCCATCTGCTAGTTCATTCCCCAAATGCCTGGAGACAGGCCAAGGCCAGGCTGGGGCCAAAGCCAGGAACTCGATCGCATTCTTCACATGAGTGGCAGGAACCCAATTGCTTGAACCATCACTGCTCCTAGGGTCTGCGTTAGCAGGAAACTAGAATCAGGAACTGGAGCCAGGAACCCAGGTACTCTGAGGTGGAAAGTAGACATCTTGACCACTAGGCTAAATGTCCCCTCCCAGGGTTTTTTAAATTGCAAAGTATTGATGACCATTGATATAAATTATTTCTTTGACTACATGAAAATCTGTAACTCTTGGCTTGAAAAATGAATCTGCAATCATCTTCCATATTACAAATCACGTAGTATCAAGTAGCAAAGCTCAAACGAGTTATGAACAGGGTTTTGTCTTTGCATCATGTATGCTGTACATTTATTCAATATCAAGAAATTATTGTGAAGAATTTGGCAGACACTTTGGAATTGTACATAAATTAATTTGTATAACAGAATTAATATTTCTTGAAGATATAAATATCTTATGATGCAAGTTGTTCCCTTTGGTATTCATTCTTAGAAATAATAGATGTTATTTTCCCTATGTTTTTGTTGAAGATATATTTGGGAGGTAGTTACAGAGAGAGAATATGCAGAGAGATATCTTCCATTCGCTGGTTCACTCCTGAAATGGCAGCAATGGCCAAAGCTGCGCCAGGCTAAAGCCAGAAGCCAGGAGTTTCATCCAGGTCTCCTATTTGGGTTCAGGAGACCAATTACTTAAGCCTTCATGTGTTCCTTTCCCAGGCACACCAGCAGGGAGCTGGATCTGAAGTGGAACAGCTGGGACTCCAACTGGCACCCATATGGGATTCTGGTATTGCATGTGTGACTTAAGGACCTGTTCTGTAGTGTAGTGGATTAAGTCTTTATTCTTAATGAAATGGATGATATTGATTGTTTTACAGTTAGGTCACATATTAGGACTCGGTGTTTTCTAGGTAAGACTGAAGAGTAATAATAAACATAAATGCATGAGTACTAATATCCCTCAAGGATTACATCATAAAACTTTATTTTGCATCCCTTGCTCATTTGGATTAATGGAAATTATAGATGTGTGTGTTACTCTGTTTGCAATTCAAAAGATCTAGCTCCAAAATGAAACTCCAGACCTTCATGAAGGGAAGGAAAAGGCAATCTTGTTGTGAATCTGTTTAGAAAAATACCTCACTTTAAGGCAGACAAATTTACAAAAGTGAATAAAGTCAGTCCTTGGAATTAATCTTAAAATACATTTCCAAGAACAGTTACCTTCTAGAAAATGAAGTTTTCAATGAAGATTCTATCAGAAATACATTCCTAGTAAGGGAAATCATCATGGCATGAAAATGCACAGATTTTTTTTTCAATGTGAGAATACACAACTGATGAAATTATTCCCAGGAGAAAGTATAGTGAAAGTGTAGTGAAATAAGCCATTCCCAAAGGGACAAATGTCATGTTCTCCCTGATTGGTGACAAATAGCCAAGTACCAAAAAGGAAACCTGTTGAAGTGAACTGGACACTATGAGAAACAGTGACTTGATCAGCCCTTGTCCTGACTGTTGATGAACAACTTAATATTTTATCCCTTTTAGTATTTTTTTTTGTTCTACTTAATACTATTGGTTGAACTCTGTAATTAACACAATTGTCCTTAGGTGTTTAAATTTAACTGAAAAGTGATCCCTGTTAAATATAATAGTGGGAATAAGAGGGAGGAGAGGTACAATTTGGGACATGCTCAATTGGACTTCCCCAAATGGTACAGTTAGAAATGTGCCAGGGGATTCCAATTCAATCCCATCAAGGTGGCATGTACCAATGCCATCTCACTAGTCCAAGTGATCAGTTTCAGTTCACAATTGATCATAATAATAGGATTGAGAGTGAAAGGGATCACATAAACAAGACTAGTGTCTGCTAATACTGATAGAATTAAAAAAGAGAGAACGATCCAACATGGGAAGTGGGATACACAGCAGACTCATAGAATGGCAGATGTACTAAACAGCACTCTTGCCTCAGAATCAGCCCTTAAGGCATTCGGATCCAGCTAAAAAGCCCATGAGAGTATTTCAGGCATGGAAAGCCAAGACACTCTGGCAAAAAAAAAAACAAAAACCCACAAACAACAACAAACCTAAATGAAAGATCTCTGCGAGTGAGATCCCAGTGGAAAGAACGGGGCCATCAAAGAAGGAGGTACCTTTCTCTGAAGGGAGGAGAGAACTTCCACTTTGACTATGACCTTGTCTAAAGAAGATCAGAGTTGGTGAACTCAAAAGGCTTCCATAGCCTTGGCAACTCATGATGGGAGCCTAGGGAGATTACTGACGCCATAAACAAGAGTGTCAAATTGTTAAGTCAACAACAGGAGTCACTGTGTACTTTCTCCTCATGTGGGATCTCTGTCCTTAATGTGTTGTCCAATGTGAATTAATGCTACAACTAGTACTGAAACAGTATTTTACACTTTGTGTTTCTGTGTGGGTGCAAACTGATGAAATCTTTACTTAATATATACTGAATTGATCTTCTGTATATAAAGATAATTGAAAATGAATCTTGAGGTGAATGGGATGGGAGAGGGAGTGGGAGTTGGGAGGGTTGTGGGTGGGAGGGAAGTCATAGGGAAAAAAAGCCACTGTAATCCAAAAGCTGTACTTTGGAAATTTATATTTATTAAATAAAAGTTAAAAAAAAGGAACAGATGACTGGCTTACCACTGCTTTAGCACTAGTTCAGCTCCTAGCTGTATTTTCATCATTTTGATAGTGCAGTTTCATTTTACTTTTTAATAAAACATGAAAAGTTAAAGGAGTAACATACCTGCCATCAGGATTCAGCTTGCTCACTGGGAAGGCACATCCTGATACAGTACTAGGTATATGAAATCAATTGGGGATTATCTCCTCTTTGTGTGAGGCTGAGATGCAACTAGAATTATCTCTTGCTTAAAGGCTGTGGTTAACACACCACTGGATTCTTTTCAGTCACTTTCCCAAGAGGTAATTCTTTGACATCTCACTGAATTTCTTCTGTAGTGACTATGCTATCCTATGTTTTCTGTTTTCAGTTACTTGGTATCTTCCTAGAAGAACTTCAGTACTGGGGTGCCGTTCCCTTGCCCGCAAAGGAACGATGATACTCGTAGCTAATCGGTCTTCAGTAGACTTTTATTGAGAAAATAACAGCGACAGAGAAAGCATGAAAGGAGGAAGAGAGGAAAGAGAAAAAAGCCCCCTCCTTCCTGGGCACACAGCTTATATACGAAATTCAACCAATCGCAAGCGGGCTCTAGTCCATGCACGGAATGCTCCAATCCGCTGCTTGTTCACGCAGTGTGCACGCGTCCTCGGACCAATCAGATGAAGTGTCACGCAGCAGGCAGGCTCACTGCACAGTCCTCGGCGCCATCTTGTTGTTTATGAGACAGGCTCAACTTCTCTGGAAAGTCCCGACCGCTGGAAAGCATTGCCCTAACCGAAACTAGCAACATCCGCCTTGCAATAAAGACACAACGACAGCTATCAGACCAAACCCTGACATGGGGCCCCCATGGCTGGCCAGCCCATGGGGCCCCACACTGGGGAGAAAAAAATTCACACTCATTGCCACACATATTGCTTTTTATACTACAATTTTAAATGTCTCTATTTTGTATGCTAACGTTTGAACATATGTGCCCCTCTAAATAACATTTGTTGAAGTTAAGTAACACGATAGTGGTATTAAATGGTGGGACTTTGGGGAGGTGGTTGAGCCATGAGACCGTTGCCTTAATGGATGGAATTTGTGCCCTTACCAAAGGGCTTGAGCTTGGCCTGTTTTACCTTTCCACCTTCCACCGTGTGAGGATGCAGTGAAAAGGCTCTGTCTTTAAAGCAGAAAGCTAGCCTTCTCCAGATACCAAATTGGCTGGCATCTTGGATTTCCCAGTTGCCAAACTGAAAATAAATTTTGGTTGTTTATAAACAACCCAGTCGAAAGTATTTTGTTATAGCAGTCCAAACAAAGACATGTGGTTTTATATTTTTCTCACTTCTAATTTCATGTACTTTATCTTTAGGGTTTTTTTTTTTTTTAACTCTAGGTTAGCATTAGGTGAGTTTTCTATGATTTACTGTTCCTTTAAAATTTTAAGTTCTATTTCCTGTTTAGCAAGTCATTTAAACTGTGCCATAGCTTCTGCTTCAAAATTTTCAATAGTCTTCTTAGAAATTTGTATTGGACCTATTTTTCAAATTTTGCAATTTTTATGGGCCCAAAATTAAAATTTATATCCAGAAAAGTTGTATACTAAAAATCTTACTCTTCCTCCTCTGATAAACAGTCTTCCTTCTCCTGAACAGAAATGAATGAGGGTACATGTTTCTCTATAGCCTTAACAACACTGTGTATTGTCAAACTTCATACGTTTTTTCCAAACCAGCAGATAGGTATTTGAGTGTTCCAATTTTCATCTCCCGTTAATAGCAAAATAGAGTATGCAGCTTTATACTTAAGTATTTTTATTTCCTTTTCTGTAAGCCATCTATTTATGTCCATTAATCATTGGTAGGTGATGACTGATATTCAGATATCAAGGAGTCTACCTTTTTATTTGTAATGAGTTGCAAATATTTTTTCACAATGTGTTTTTATATTTTGACTTAGATTATATTTTTTTCAGAATTTATTTGAAAGTCAGAGAGAGAGTGAGAGATAGCTTTCAGTCACAAGTTCACTTCCCAGATAGCTAGAATGGCCAAGGCTGAGCCAGGCTGAAGCCAGGAGCTTCTTCTGGATCTCTCACATGGGTAGCAGGGGCCCAAACACTAGGGCCATCTGCTGCTTTTCCCAGACCATTAGCAGGGAACTGGACTGAACGTGGAGTAGCTGGGACATGAACCAGGAACTATATGCAGGCTCCATGCCTATATTTTTGTTATAACTCAACTACATATCATTAAAATTTTTATATAAGTCTTATATATATGGCTTCCAAATGCTAGCTAAAGTAGAAAGATGTTCCCTAGTTCCTGGTTATGAAGGAATTCTAGCAGATATTTGTTGAGTTAGTTTTCAGTTTCATTTTGTATATTTAAATATTGGGGCTGGCACCGTGGTTCACATGGTTAATCCTCCGCCTGTGGCGCTGGCATCCCATATGGGCACCGGATTCTGTCCCGGTTGCTCCTCTTCCATCCAGCTGTCTGCTGTGGCCCGGGAAGGCAGTGGAGGATGGCCCAAGTGCTTGGGCCCTGCACCCTCATGGGAGACCAGGAGGAAGCACCTGGCTCCTGGCTTCGGATCGGCACAGCACACCGGGCCGTAGCAGCCATTTGGGGGTGAACCAACGGAAGGAAGACCTTTCTCTCTGTCTCTCTCTCTCACTGTCTAACTCTGCCTCTCAAAATAAAAATGAATTGTTTCCTCCACAAAGTTACCTAGTTATTAAAAATACTTTGTCACACTTTTATTGTATGTCGATTGACACCTGTCTTTGCTTTTTGCTCTCCTACACCATTTCCAGGCTGTGTCTGGCTCCTCTGGTAATAAGGGGTGTGTTGTAGTGCGAGGTTGGAAAAGGCGTTGCCTGGTTGTTCTCATGTGTCATTGGTTTTCTCTGGCTGTGGCAAACACTGAAGTCTAGCCGTTTATCAAGGAGGTCCTTTTTTTTAGTTTACTCTAGGAAATTACTTATTAGCAATTCCTTTGAAGTTGGTGAACGCCTCACCTTGTTTGCCAGTTTAATGTTTTTCCATCCTTCTATAACATATCTCTGCTGAGTTTTTCTTTCCTGTTCAGAAGATGCCTTAGTGTAAGTTCAAAAATCTCTCCCTCTTGTGTTGCCTATGTGTTTTCCTCTGATAAAGCACATCAGGGTAAAGGCAGAATAAAACAAATTGTCTTTTTAAAAAATCCTCTCTCCAGTATTCAAACTTTTGTATTGTTTACTATGTGGGGTGAAAGGCTGTAAGGAATATAATTCATTATTTTAAATTACCTTCTTTCTAAATCCTGTATGGTCATGTGATAACTCAATTTGAGCATAATTGTCAATGAGATTGATTCATTTCATTTAATATGCTGTTGTATAAGCTGCTTATCATGGCATTTATTTCCTGCTTATTCTTATTACTTGATATTGTATGTTTTAAATACTCTAACATGATAGTCATTGTTTTCAAATTTATCTTCTATTTGTATACTAGTTTCCTATTACTGCTGTAACAAATCATTGGTTTTAAAAATTTGTTACAGTAAGTCAGCGCTCAACAGCTGTAGCCATTATTATTGCTATTTTTATTTGATACTCAATTTTCTCTGCTTATGAAACTTTTTACAATTGTTTTCCTTTGGTTTCCTATATTCTCTCTTTATGGAGTTCTTATTATATATATTGAATTTCCTGCATCATCCTCTTGATCTCTTATCTTTTCACTTATCAGTTTCACTTCATTAACCTTTTCCTCTGACATCTGAGAAAGCATCTCAATTCAATCTTCTAAATTAGTTATATGGATTCCTGCAGCACTGAGTTTGTTGTTTGCTGTCTTACTTTTTTTAAAATTTGATCAGCATGTCTACTTATTTGTAAAGGCTGAAACATCTCTCACTGTGATTATCATTTTGAAGTCATTAACAAAATTATAATTTTGGATTTCTGGTTCGTTTCAGTAAGTAGAAGAAAATGAAATTATTTTAAGGCTGAAAATTAGATATTCAACAATGTTTTCTTTTGTTTCTTCATAGAATATTTACTTAGGTTCACCAACATGGTGAAACATGACACACTTCATGTATCTTTTTCTCTGCTTCATCCTTCAAATCAGAAATAAATTTTACAAGAGATTTTAAGTATATTCAGATGTTCTAGTACTAAACAAAGGAAAAAGAAGAAAGTTACCTGAAAAATTTGCTAAAATGTGACTTTGTCTCATGCAGATAATTTTATTAATGTGCTGTGAAGCTGAGTTTCAGCAATGCATATGTAAGTGCCATTGGATAAAGCTCTTAAGATGGAGATTTTCTCATTGATAACTATTCCCAGGTGGAATTTTGCCTCTTAGATCACAAGTCTGAATGTTGGGTTCTAATGTTACTTAGAAATATGTTCGTGGCTATCAGTAAAGAAAGATACCTGTGTAGGAGTATGTGGGGGGGGGAGATGCTACATGATCTCTCTCAGTGACATGCACACCATCTTACTGAAGAAAGCAAGCAAAAAATTCCTGCTGCATCCCTGGATAGACAGGTCTGCTCCCAAATCATGACTCAGAAGGACTAGAGACAGTTTGACTGCTTCAGGGTCCACAGCCTGAGATCTGAAGTTGCCATGCCTGTTCCCTAAGGCAGAGGCAGCTGTGGTTCCTCCTGTTCACTTTGGCAGATTGTGTAATTGACAAAACCAAGGCCAAATAGGGTGATAGTTGAGTCCTCAGAGGTACAGGGAAGTTTCTGTGCCTGTAAACATGATTGTGGCTGACCGAATCGTCACCTGGGTCCAGGGCTGCCCTCTCAAATGGCCCTTTTTGGTATTGGGCAACACCGGAATTTTGTAACCTCCTGCCTTGACCCCAAATCTTGTACAAAAGCATTCTGGGCCACATTTTTGGATAGCAGCCAAATTGTTGTTGCTGTAGGTGGATAAAATTGTGAAACCTCCTTCTTTGCAATCTTACTGACAGTACTTCCAATCCTATTTTTAAATTAGATTTAAACTTTAAGTGAGAAACAATCTCCAATCAAAGCTGATCTGGCGCTGGAAAATTTGAAGAAGACATTTCTTAGGGTAGTTGCCTGGCTTGGCATCCAGTGACTTCTCCCTTTCTGAAAACTACCTGATAACCAAAAACTGTATAGCTATTGGAGATACCATCCCTTTAGTTATACCTAAATGATCTTTGGATGGAATCAGAAAAAAATTGGGACAATGAATCAAAAGATTATTAGTTGGTTGAGCTGTGCTAAGAGAGATGCCATATTGATTAGATGCCTTAACTCTTTTAACAGAAGCCAACTTGGCCCCTTGGTTTTGCTTTCAGTTCTTACTGTATTATTCTAATTAATTATCTTTTATTGGTGATGCTGGCTGGACTCATTTTCTGTTACTTTTAAATTAAAGGTCATAATTTTAATCACTTAATTTTATTGGTGCTAAGAATGTTTTGTGTCAAAACCATGGATTTTATAGTTTCAAATCATATAACGACAAAGATCCCAAATGGTTAGATTTTGTTCAAAGAAATATAGAAACTTTAATACATATCACTAAACTATAAGCATTTCTAACAAATCAAATATTTTGCTTTGATTCTCACATAGAGTTCAATGTCTACATATAAGAGAAATCAATGGTTGCTACAAAGTCAGTCAATACTTATTTCAAATATATCATATTTTTATTTTTAAAGAATAAAGAGAATATTCATCTACTTCGTGATCTTAGGACATCACAGTACATTCTTAAATATTACTTCAGATTTTTAAGACCCTTATCCGTAACTTACAAGTTTATCTTGACCCTGCTGGTTAATGCTGTCTCAGATAAGTAATTTCATAAATGGAAACTGAGGCAGAGAGAAGTGTCCTTAAGCCAGGGTTTTAATCAAGATGATTGTTGAGTCTAACTTCCCAGCATGTAACTCCTAGGCCTGTGACACTAAATCTAAATTAGAACAACTTCCTTAAAATTTGACAGCCCCAATTCGAATTCAAGGGCATGCAATACCATGGGACTTACTGGTTCAAATGTATTTTAACATGACCCAACATGCAAGTTGCTGTCTGAAGATCTGTATAGGCTATTAAATCAAGAGCAGATACATTGTATAAGAATTGTAGGCACTGCTGGGTCCCCGGCACTGAGAATGATGACAATTCTGTATCCCAACAGCCACCCTTAAACTGGGAAAGTGACCTCAGATTTCTAAAAGAATCTAATTCTTTCATGATATGTTTGTAAGGACCTTGAAACCTGTTAGGTGATAATGTGTTAGTTAGCTGTTAATCACTTTAACAAAATACCTGAGGCAGCCTAAAGTTATAAAAGAGAGCCTAATGTTATAAAGTTTGGCCACCCAAAATTGGGTGGGTCCCATCGGTTCAGCTCTAGTGATGGTGTTCTTACTGACAGCGTCCTGAGCTGATACAGAGCATCACGTGAAAAGAAGGAATGTCTGTGTCTGTGTTTCTCCTTTTAAAGCCGCCACGGTTAGATCATGGAAGCCCTAATAAAATTCAGTCACATCCCCAAGAGGCCCCAGTTCTAAATACTGTAATACTATTAAGTTTTCACCCTCTTAGTACTATTTTTTTATTTTTTGACAGGCAGAGTGGACAGTGAGAGAGAGAGAGAGAGAGAAAGGTCTTCCTTTGCCGTTGGTTCATCCTCCAATGGCCGCCACGGCGGCGCATCGCGCTGATCCAAAGGCAGGAGCCATGTACTTCTCCTGGTCTCCCATGGGGTGCAGGGCCCAAGTACTTGGGCCATCCTCCACTGCACTCCCTGGCCACAGCAGAGAGCTGGCCTGGAAGAGGGGCAACTGGGACAGAATCTGGCGCCCCGACCGGGACTAGAACCCGGTGTGCTGGCGCCGCAAGGCGGAGGATTAGCCTAGTGAGCCGTGGCCCTGGCCTCTTAGTATTATTAACTTATGACTTTGAGGCTTAAATTTCTGCATAAGTTCAGAGGCCAAATAGTAGATAGTACGTAGGTAGAAACGTAGTAGGTAAGTAGGTAGGTTGATAGGCAGACATGTAGATACAGGTATCTAGCTATTTCAATATTTGATTAATTACTTGGACATAGCCACACAAAGAACAATACCACAGTCCCATATTTTAACATGTAACTACTTTTACTTTTATGAGCTTCTGAAGAAAATATCACTTATGAAATAAAGCCACGTTCTGGCTCTAGGTCTCCTGTGTAATGTTTGGTTTGATTGTGAATTCCAAGGTTGTCCATAGACACACTTGTAACTGTCCTTCTATTCACTAAAAGCTTTTGCTGTGATAACTCTACAAAATAAATGACTCTAAAATCTCATTGATTCATGAGAAATGTTTATTTCCTGATTATGGGTCTTTGGGTTAGCTGCAATGGTTATATTTCAGGTAGTGTGCAGGTTCAAGTGACTTAATCTGGGACCTAGGCTGAAGTAACACCTCTTACCTACCATGGAGTATTCTTATGTATATATAAGAGGACAAGAAAGCTGGCAAAACCTTATTGTGCCTCATAAAACTTCCCTTTCAAAATTCTTCCCCTTAGAATTGGTACATTGTCATTTCCCCCCACATCCCATTGATCCATTGGCCAAAGTAAGTGACATGATGAGCCCATCATCAATAGGGTGGGAAATATAATACTCTTATTATGGGGAACAGGAGAGGAGTGAATATTTTCTATTACTTTTAACATTTTATTAAAATACAGTATACGTATCAAATGCACTAAGTGTTCACATCAATGAGTTTTTTGTCATCTGATCAACCTTGAAACCAACACTGAAATTAAGAAAAAAACATTAGTAACCCAAGAGTCCTCACCTCCCCCCTTTTTTTAATCTGTGAAACAAGATTATATTGTCATGCACATGGTCAGATTCAGTGTAGCATCGTTTATAATTATATACCAAATGATTTGCCATCCATACAATTTTTTCCTTTATAAATTAGCAACCACAAATAAAATATTTTTCTTTTTGGCTCTGGTCTTAGAATAATCTCCAATTGCATCCATTTTGATGCAAATGTCAGGATTTCATTCTTTTTTATAGCTTCATACCATTCCATCATGTATCTATAGCACATTTCCATTAGATAGCCATCAATTGATGGACATCTAGGTTGATTCCATAACTTAACTATTGTGAATTAAACTGCAGGTAAGTTATGACAGCTATTCCTAAGAGTGGGATAGCATGGTCATATGGTAGATCTATTTTTAGTTTCCTGAGGAATCCCAATCTTATCTTGAGTAATGATTGTTCAGTTGACATTCTCCCCAGCAGTGTACTTGGGTCCTTTTTTCCAACATCCTCACCAGCATTTGTGATTTTTTAGTTTTTGGATTATAACCCTTCAAATTGGGGTAAGCAGATACCACATTGTGGGTTTTTTTTTTCAACTTTTATTTAATAAATATAAATTTCCAAAGTACAACTTTAGAATTATAGCAGCTTTTTCCCCCCATAACCTCCCTTCCACCTACAACCATCCCATCTCCCACTCACATTGTGGTTTTTATTTGCATTTCCCTAATGGTTAGTGATCCTGAACATTTTTTAATGTGTCTGTTGGCCATTTATATATCTTCCTTTTAAAAATTCCTGTTCAGCCTGCACTGTGGCTCAATAGGCAAATCCTCCACCTGTGGCACTGGCACCCCAGGTTCTAGTCCCGGTCGGGGCGCCAGATTCTGTCCCGGTTGCCCTTCTTCCTGTCCAGCTCTCTGCTGTGACCCGGGAGTGCAGTGGAGGATGGCCCAAGTGCTTGGGCCCTGCACCTGCATGGGAGACCAGGAGAAGCACCTAGCTCCTGGCTTCGGATCAGCACAGTGCGCCTGCCGCGGTGGCCATTGGGGGGTGAACCAACGGAAGAGGAAGACCTTTCTCTCTGTCTCTCTCTCTCACTGTCCCCTCTGCCTGTCCAAAAAAAAAAAAAAAAAAAAAAAAAAAAAAAAAAAGCCTGTTCATATCACACCTTAGCCCATTTCTTGACTGGGTTGGTGGTTTTGCTGTTGTTGAGTTTCTTGAGCTCTTTATATTCGGGATATTAGTCCTTTATCATATGTATAGTTTGCAAATATTTTCTCCCGTTCTGTTGGTTGCCTTTTCACTTGGGTGATTGCATTCTTTGCTGTTCAGCAGTTTCTTATCTTGATGCAATCCTATGATGCAATTTTGCTTTTATTTCCTGGGCTCCTAGGGTCTTATCCAAGAAGTCTCTGCCTCAGCCCATGTTTTGCAGAATTTCTCCTAGATTTTCCTCTGTAATGTGATGATTTCATGTCTTAAGTTTAGATCTTTGAGGCATTGTGAGTTGATTTTGGTAAAGGGTATAAAGTAGGGTGTGGGGAGCAACTCGGACTAGACTGTTACTCGAATTAAGACTTATTCTATGCATCTGCTCTCCCACAATATGGCGCTGGGAGAGGAGGAAACAGCTTCTACACAGCTGCCTCCAGTTCAACCAATAAACAGCAGGACCTGCTCCTGATTGGAGGAGAGCAGCGTGCTCAGCGTGTGGGTAGCAGAGCACGGATTGGTGGAGAGGACTATATAGGAGGAGTGAGACGGCATGGTGGTGTGGGTTGGTTGGAGAGTGCGTTGGAGAGTTCGCGGGGAAGTTCGTTGCTTCGTTCTTTCTCATTTCTCTCTACTCATTCTTGCTTTGGGAGTTCGTTGTTTACTTATTCTTACTTTACTATAGAAAAGACTTGTAAAAAAGGGGAACAACAAGCGTCCGGTCCAGTGCGGCTCCTCCGCGTGTGGAGGAGCAGCAGTAGGGGTCTTATTTCAAACTTGAGTATGTAGAAATGCAATTTTCCCAACACCATTTGTTGAAGACACTGTCCTTTCTCTAGGGAGTGATTTTAGCTCATTTTTCAGATTGCTTGGTTGTAGTTGTATGGGTTAATTTTGGGGCTTCTATTCAGTTCCATGGATCCACATGTCTATTTTTGAGCTAGTACAACCCTGTTCTGATTTTCACAGTATATCCTTAAATTTGGTATAGAGATGCCCCATGGTTTGTTTAAATAGTTTGTTTGCTTTGGTTCTTCAGGGTCTTTGGTGTTTCCATATGAATTTTTTAAAAACATTTATTTACTTGAAAGACAGTGTTACACAGAGAGAGGCAGAGAGAGACCTTCCATCTGCTGGTTCACTCCCAGTTGGCCACAACGACCAGAGCTGCACCGATCTGAAGCCAGGAGCTTCTTCCAGGCCTCCCACGTGGGTGCAGGGGCCCAAGGACTTGGGCCATCTTCTACTGCTTTCCCAGGCCATAGCAGAGAGCTGGATAGGAATTGGAGCAGCTGGAACTAGAACTGTCACACATGTGTGATGCCGGCACTGCAGGCGGCAGCTTTAACCACTATACCACAGTGCTGGCCCCTACATATGAATTTTACAATTTGTCTTCCACATCTGTGCAGAATTTCCAATGAGATGGGAATCTCATTGAATATATAAATTGCTTTGGTTAGGAAGATACTAATTCTTCCAATGCAGGAACATGGAAGATTTTTTAATTTTTGTCTTTTCTATTTCTTTTGTTAATATTTTAGAATTTTCATCATAGAATTTTTACATTCTTGGTTATGTTTATCACAAAGTATTTAAATTGTAGCTATTCTGAGTGGGACTGACCTTATAAGTACTTTCTCAGCCAGAGCACTGTTAGTATATAAGAATGTTATTATTTTTGTGTGTTGATTTTATATCCTGCAAGTTTACTGAATTCTCTTATGAGTTCCAATAGTCTTAGTGATGTCTTTTGGTTCCCCTATATATAGGATCATGTCATCTGAAAACGGGGATAATTTGACTTCCTCCTTTCCAATTTGTATCCCTTTGATTTATTGTTTCTTGCCTAATGGCTCTGGCTAAAACTTCCAGAGCCATACTGAAAAATACTGGTAAGAGTGGACATCCCTGTCTGCTTCTGGATATTGGTGGAAATGCTTTCAGCTTTTATGCATTCAATATGATGCTGTTGGTGGTTTTCTCAATTAATTGCCTTGACTGGGTTAAGATACATTCTTTCTACAACCAATTTAAGATTTTTTTTTCAATCAGGAAGGATGTTGTATTTTATCAAATACTTTCTCTGCATCTATTGATGATAATATGGTTTTTATCCTTCATTTTGTCAATGTGATGTATCACATTTATTGACTTGCATATGTTAAATCATTCTTGCATCATTGGCATAAATCCACCTTGGTCTGAGTGTATGGGTTTTTTTATGTTGTTGGATTCAGTTTGCTAGTATTTTGTTAGGGACTTTTGCCTCTATTCATCAGGGATGTTAGTCTATAATTCTATTTTTTGCCATATCTTTTTCTGATTTTGCACTTAAAGTAATGCTGGTCTCATAGAATGAGTTTGAAAGAGTTCTATCCCTTACATTGTGTTGAATAATTTCTGAATTCGGCTTAGTTCTTCCATAAAAGTTTGGTAGAAGGGCTGGCATTTTGGCATGGTGGCCTGAAATACGGGCATCCCATATGGGCACTGGTTCAAGTCCTGGCTGCTCCACTTAGGGTACAACTCCCTGCTAACCACTTGAGAAAATGTAGCAGAAGAAGGTCCAAGTGCTTGGATACCTACCACCCATGTGGGAGACTTGGAGGAAGTGCCTGGCTCCTGGCTTCAGCCTTGCTCAGCCCTGGCCATTGCAGCCATCTTGGGAGTGAACCAGTGGATAGAGGAGCTCTCTCTGTGGCTCTTCCTCTCTCTCTGGAACTCTGAGTTTCAAATAAATGGATAAATCTGTTTTAAAAAAAAATTTGTTAGAATTCAGCAGCAAAGTCATCTGGTCCTGGGCTCTTCTTCATTGGGAGGCTATTATTACTGTCTGTTTCAGTCTTGGTTATTGGTCTACTCAGGTTTTCTATTTCTTTGTGTCTCAATTTTGGTAAAATATATGCATCGAGAAATATGTCTATTTCTTCTAGATTTTCCATTATGTTGGAATGTAGTTATTTGAAATAATTCCTAATTATTATTCATATCTGTGGTATTTATTGTAACATCCCCTTTTTCATTTCTTCTTTTATTAATTTATGTCTTCTTTCCAATGATTGGTTCAGCCAATGGCTTATCAATTTTGTTTATTTTTTCACAAGAAAACTCAATTTCACTGATCTTGTGTATAGTTTTAAATTTTTTATTTTAATTTTTGTCTAATACTTTTTCCTCCTCCTAATTTTGGGCTTGGTTTGTTCTTGTTGTTCTATGTCCTGCAGGTGCATTGTTAGATTATTTATTTGATAACTTTCCAATTTTTTCTATGTTGCTATGTAATTTCTTAAAGCTGCTTTTGCTGGCTCCTACAATTTTGATAAATTGTGTTTCACTTTCATTAATTTCAAAGAATTTTTAAATTTTACTTCTGTTTTATTGTATGACCCACCGTTCAATCAGCAACATATTATTCATTTTACGTATTTTTGTATATTATCTAGCGTTTCTTTGGTTATTAATTTCCAACTTAATTCCACTGTGGCCAGAAAAGATACATGATATTATTCCAATTGTTTTGAATTTGTTGAAACTTGTTTTATGGCCCAGTATGATCTGGCCTAAAGAATGTTCCATGTACTGATGAAAAAAATATTAATTCTGCAGCAGTATACTGAAATTTTCTATAGATACCTGTTCGGTCATTTTGGTTCTGTTGTTGCTTTATTGATGTAATGATTTTTTAACTTTTATTTAATAAATATAAATTTCCAAAGTACAGCTTTTGGATTACAGTGGCTTCCGCCCCCCCATAACTTCCCTCCCACTCGCAATCATCCCATCTCCCAACCCCTCTCCCATCCCATTCACCTCAAGATTCATTTTCAATTAGCTTTATATACAGAAGATCAATTTAGTATATACTAAGTAAAGATTTCATCAGTTTGCACCCACACCAAAACACAAAGTGTAAAGTACTGTTTGAGACTAGTTATACCGTTAATTCACATAGTACAACACATTAAGGACAGAGATCCTACATGGGGAGTAAATGCACAGTGACTCCTATTGTTGATTTAACAATTGACGCTCTTGTTTATGGCGTCAGTAATCACCCTAGGCTCTTGTCATGAGTTGCCAAGGTTATGGAAGCCTTTTGAGTTCACCAACTCTGATCTTCTTTAGACAAGGTCATAGTCAAAATGGAAGTTCTCTCCTCCCTTCAGAGAAAGGTACCTCCTTCCTTGATGGCCCGTTCTTTCCACTGGGATCTTACTCGCAGAGATCTTTGATTTAGGTGTTTGTTTGTTTTGTGTTTTGTTTTGTTTTTGCCAGAGTGTCTTGGCTTTCCATGCCTAAAATACTCTCATGGGCTCTTCAGCCAGATCCAAATGCCTTAAGGGCCGATTCTGAGGCCAGAGTGCTGTTTAAGACATCTGCCCTTCTATGAGTCTGCTGTGCATCCCGCTTCCCATGTTGGATCGTTCTCTCCCCTTTTAATTCTACTAGTTAGTATTAGCAGACACTAGTCTTGTTTATGTGATCCCTTTGACACTGAGACATGTATTGATTTTTTTTATCTGGTTGTCTTTCTATTGGTAATAGCCAGGTTTTGAAGTCCCATTATTATATTGGAGTTTATATCTCCCTTTGGATCACTTGTTTTATAAAACTGGGTGCTCTGGCATTGTGCACATATACATTTACTATAATCACATATTTTTATTCTTGTTTTTCCCCAACCCCTCACATTTACTATTGTCACATCTTCATGTTGAATTGATTCTTTAATCATTATATAATGACCTCCTTTGTTTCTTTAAACAGTTTTTGTCTTAAAGTTTATCTTTTCTGATATGACTATAGTTACTCCAATTCTGATTTCCATTTGCATTGTATATCTTTTTCTATCCTTTAACTTTTAGTGTGCATGTTTCCTTATTGGTGAAGTAATTCTTGTTGGCAACAAATAGATGTGTCTTGTTATCATGCATTAAGCCAGTCTGTATCTTTTAATTGGAGAGTTTGGTCTATTTGCATTCAAGGTTATTACTGATAAGTAATGACTTGGTCCTGCCATTTTTCCATGAATAATCCTGTTATTTGGTTTGGATCTCCATTGTACTATTGCTTGGTGATTTTCTGCATTCACAGTCTTTCGTGATACTACATGTTTTTCTCTGTTTCTGTGTATCCTTAAGTATCATTTGTAAGGCTGGCCAGATGGTGACAAATTCTTTGATTTTTGCTTTTCTTGGAAGGTCTTTATTTCACCTTCACTTGTGAATGAGAGCTTTGCTAGGTAAAGTATTCTGTTTTGGCAATTTTTTCTTATAGAATCTAGACTATAGTTCTTTATTCTCTCATGGCCAATTGGGTTTTTGTTGAAGAATCTGCTGTTAATCTGTTAAGATCATTTAAAGCTGATTTGGAATTTCTCTGCAAATTTTAGGATATTATTTTTATGTTTTACTTTTGAAAGTTTGACTATAATATGTCATGGTGAGTATCTTTTCTAATCATGCCTATTTGGAATTCTTCCTGTATTTGGATGTCCATATCTTTCCCCAAATTGGGGAAATCTTCTGTTTTTATTTCACTGAACAGATTTTTAAGCCATTCTTTTATTCCATGCCTTCAGGAACTCCTCAGATTTGTATATTTTCTCATTAAATGATATTGCATAGATCTTGAAAATTGTTTTGTCTTTCTACTTTGAAATATCTGTCAGGTTTAAAGAAAACAAAAGACCTGTCTTCTACATCAGATATGCTTTCTTCTGCCTCTCCAAGGCTGTTAAGATTTCCACTGTAATTTTACTTGTTGAATACTTTGTTTCTAATATTTCTATCTTATTTTTCATCAATATATCTATTTCTTTAGAATTCCTCACCCATCTTATTCCATGTAACCATTTTTCTGTGCTCTTGAATAATCTTAGTCATCCTTTGGAATTCCTTTTCAGACATTTCATCAGTCTCCCCTTTAATATGTAATATTATGTTCCTTTTGTGGAGTCATATTGCCATATTATGTTGCTTGTGTTTCTATGTTTGTTTTTATGCTTCTGTGTGATCACTTGTTATCTCCTCTGGGGGATGTTACATTTTAGTGGAGGCTTTATTCTTGGAAATGTGCCTCTCTGGCTCATGGAGTACTTGAAGCCTTATGCTAGAGTTAGAATTGTGCGTGCTGGGTGTGGTCATGTAGCTCATTTGAGGGTGACACACAAGTCCAGAGTGACACTGAAGTTGAGTTTGGTGTAGCACATTTGGTTACAATCAGAAGGGGGATGATATTGGAGCTAGATAGTGTGTTCACAATCCCAGCCCTTCTCTGTACCAAGGGAAGCTAGCTGATTCACAGCCTCGCGTGAGCTCATGGCTCATGGACACCCTCACTCACCTCACACACATCATACAAAATATTGAACCACTTTGTGGTATGTCCTCTGAGACCTCCATAAGATCTCTCCCCAGCATGCAGGGAGGTCTGAGTTTAAATAATCAGACTGCATGGGTTCACAGGAACCCAGCCACAACCCATGTCCCCTTCCCTTCAATGGCGTATGTTCAGACCTGTCCTAGTCAAAGGGTTTGTGGTGTCCAAATTCTACTGTTCACTAGTCAAGACAGAGATAGGCTAGAGCACCAACTCAGCAAATTAAGACTTGCACTTTGATAGGGGTAATGGATTAAAGCAGTATGCTCTTCTTTCATGAAATAAAGTAGCTTTTCAGTATTCTGCCACATTCCAAGACCAGACTTCAGTGCTGGTGAGAATGATGGAATTCCCCATCAGTTAAAGCTGCCAGCGTTACAGGCTGTAGCAGCCTCCTCTGACCTTGTCTAGGAAGATGGCACTTCTCATCCCAGTGCCAGCCATGTATATATAGGAAGCATTGGTAGTGTGCTGCCAGCAACAGTGTGTGTGTCCTCTCTCCTCACTGTGCCACAGAGACTCTGTTCTGTCCTGTCCATTCTCCACTGGAAAATTTGTTTCAATCAGTCCCCTGGGAACATGGTTCTTCCTTTGTTTTTCTGGTATTTGTCTGTGACTGATGTCAGTGTGGTTTCTCCCAGTTCAGCCATCTTGGATCTCTTGTATCCAGACTGAATATTTTCTAAGCAATAATGCAATCTATTATATATTTTCTACTCAAGACACTCCCCAAAACTTAATATCCCGCTAAATTTTCAGGTGAGGACTGGAAATCATAGATAATTGGTAGATTTGAAGTGATAAATTTCAACAAAGAAAAATGATAAGGGGATTATAGAAGTTATGTGAGTTTCAGTGTGATTATTAAATATTAAAAGTTAGTGATTGACATAAATGTAAATGACTCAAACCTCATCTTAGTCCAGTATCTTGATTTATTATCTCCACCCAATTTAATGTTTATTTTCTTCAGCATTCATCATTGGTCTGCATTTAAGATATCTTAACGAGTAACTCAAATACAGTAATTTTAAACTTGAAGTTTAAAGAAAAATAAGTAATATCTGTTCAGCGCTTTATCTTGCTTCCGCTCTGACAAAATTGACATTCGATTTCATTTCCTCAAAGTGATGCTCCTGTTACCGGCATCTTTCTCAGAAGTGCGTCAATTGAGAGAGCATGCATGCAAAGCTGAAGTTAGGGTGTCATTTATTGCCATTTTTATTTTCCTTGTTTTAATTAAAGCTTTCATTGATGATGAAATTTTTGGTCCTGGAATGATCCTTGACAATGTCTGAAAAGAACACTTAAACCCATTGTTATATGGTGCTTTTGAACTAGCTAGCAAGAAAAGAATAGCTATTACATTGCCTATGACAACTAAATTTTTATTTTGTAACTGCCTCAAGGAACTCAGAATATGCTAAAATATTTGTGGAGTCCTAGTTTAATGACAATTTAGTTTTTTTTAAAAAAAATCGATTACTACATCTATCATTTTTTGCATATATAGAAAAGAATATTCTGCATTATCTCTACTTTGTTAGTAGTTTTAAAATTATTTTAAGCAGCAAAGTTACTACATCATGCTTGTTTTCATCAAATAATATGTTTTCAGTAACATCTGTTTTTTGTTTATTGGTTTAATGGTTTGAAGTTTTCAGATGTTGTTATGGCCACTCCATGTCAGGATACTAATTTCTCCTTTGGTAAACTCAAAAGATTTTTCCTGGCTCAAATTTAAATTCAATACTGCATCCATCCTCCAATTCCAAGTGTATCACTATTAAATATTTCAGTGGGTTTCTCTGAACTCTACATATTATCTCTTGAGAATGGAACATTCAAAGCAAAGTTAGAGTCTGCTATTGGATTTGTAGCAAAGCAGAGCAGAATGATTGTGGTTAAAAAAGATACATGGAACACGACCAAATTAAAAATGTGAAGCTGCCAGCCTGCTGCTCTCCTCTTCAGAAGCATATGCAGCAGGATTAGAGAAGCTAACATCACCTGAGCTGAGCAGTTTCCTCTAATTAGGGAGGAAGCCTCACAAGGACACAACTGGCCATTTCTGTTAAGAAAATAGGATCCAAAAAGCCCCACCATATCCTCAGAATACTCTCTGCCTTGCTTTTCTCCAACTTTATTTGCAAACCCTAGTACTTGAGCTCGGCAAGACCAGGTCACTTGCCTGAATAACCCACTACTAACACTCTTTTCTGAAACATATCTTTAGTCAAAAAGAAAGGCAAGAATGTTAAGTATAAAGTAAGGGGCTTGGACTGAGATCCTGACATTTCTACTTTACATATCCCTTTTTAGCAAACAAGTTGGGGCATGGCTCACAGCTGCAGATTCCAAATGTCTGCCTGGAATGGTTGTTTAATATATGGAGTATAGAAAGCAGATCTTAACTTTGACTGTTAGCTCTTCCAATGTATGATATTGATGCTATTACTTATCTGTGACTCAGGCTCCATGTTACTGAAACTGGTGTATTAATAGTATCCACTTGCTAGAACTGTGATGAGGAACCAATAAAACCATATTGTACAAAGCTAGCTCTTTGTACAGTGTTCAAGCCATAGTAGGTAGTCAATAAATGATGAGTTAGAAAAATGAAATGAAATTATAACACCCAGGAAGAAAAGATAAGAAGAAGTAACCACAAAAATTGTTGTCTCTAAGCTACATTTTTCCATTAGTGAGAAGCTAATCCAGGGAAAAGAATACAGACTTAATAAATTATATTATTGGCTGCCCATCTTTTCTCTTGTTGATTACAACATGAGTGAACTACTTGAAAAGGGTTTTAGCTTGTGGATTCTTCTATTCTGGGGAAAAAACACAGCAGTGTTCTTCAGCAGAAACATAATGTGAGTCACATTTTAGTAGCCATTTTAAAAAACGAAAAGCAAGTGATTAGGTTATTTTTTAACCCAATGTATTCAAAATAGTATAATTTCAACACATAACTGGGGCAAAATAGTTAATGAAATACCTTATGGTTTTCCTCTTCAAAATCTAGTGTGTATCTTCCACTTAGAGCACGTGGCATTTCTGACCAGGCACATTAGGAATGCTTACTAGCCACATAGAGCTAGTGGATGCTGTGTTTGACAGCACATCAGTAGAAAATAGCTAAAATGAAGAAGGGAAGTTTAGGTAGGAAATCGGGCTAGGAGCCCAATACAGTGGTATTCATGCAGACTTTGTAATCATATACTTTGATTGCAGGCTGAATATTGGAATCATTTTCAAGATGTCTATAAGCCACATTAACCAAAGACACAGGTATTTCCACTAAAAAAAATGAGTGTCACACTAAGACATCTCAGGCAGTGTTAAACATGTCTTTCATTTTGTACTAATTAAAATTATAAGAGGTATAAGTTGTAAACTACTTGCTTTGTACCATGAAGTTTCTAATAAAAAGAGAAGATGATTTCTTCAACATGGTTTATTAAGACTGAATTGTATTATCTCCTAATCTTATTCAACCTTCTATTCAAAATATATCAGTGAAGATGGCTGTGAAACAGACTATGGTATGCTGCATTGAGGGATATTGTTCAAGTTTTATCTTTTCAGAATTGTACATTTTATTGTACTAATGCTTCTTCTATAACTATTGTATTAAATTAGAATTTTTAACATTATGATTCATAAATAACATGAAACTTGGTGCCCATAAATCAAAGGACTAAATTGGATGTTTAAAGTTAAGATTTATAAACTAACATACTAAATCACAACTTTAAAATTTAGGATTCATTAATAAGAACTTTTATATGCATGATGTATAAATCACAGCACTGTTCCTGATTCTTGGAACTTAATGCATGTAAATCAGAATTCTGAAAGTTAATATTAATAAATCAAGAAAATGCATTTTACTTGGTAAATTTCTTTTTTTATGGAATAGTTCCTACATTACATAATGGACACTACTTCTGAAAAATATGAATCTCAAAGCTTCCTTTGATAGCCATTTCCAGAACATCTTTTTATTTTATTTAAGCCCATTTGCTTATGTGAACATGTGAATATATTATATGTGTCTTTTTCATTCAAACCTAATATTCGTAAAACCAGTAATTAAGTCACATATAGATTTTTCCATTTCTACTCTAAAAATATCTACAAAATTTAGCTCTCCTCCAAAGAATTTATTTTTCACTCTTTCAATAATTTTTAACATGTATCTACAGTCTTTTTAAGATGATGTGAGCACATCTGGACAAAAGGTGCTTATATTGGGTCCTATTAACATAAGAGTGTGGTGGATGAATTACTTCTGGATGCTCATAGGTCATGTCTGTTTTTAACAGTCCATTTTACCTCAGCTAAAGCAATGGGAGAAGTTTGATTCTTCAATTGTAACATGTTATTGTGAGTTCAGAAGTGATAATTGCCTTACTTTCTTCATCTTAGATCTTCTGGGCTTCTGAGCATTCTACAGCAAACTAAATTCTGCCTTTTCCACTCCATTAAGTCTGCAGATATCTCCATGCCACTAGAGGCCAAAAACCATGTTGAGTTCATTTCCTATGTGAATATTCATCAACACTTAGTACTGTTGATTTCTTCATCATCAGCATCTCTTGATCTCTCTCCTAATTTCCAGCAGCTCCTTCTAGTCTTTTACAGAACTTCCTATCCTCACATCTCTTAACTTAAATGTTAGTGTTTCACTTGGTTCCCTCATTGAGCATTTTCTTTTCTCGCCATATGTGTCTTATTTTTGCCTACAGTGTCTACTACATAAATGTTGATCATTTATAGAGCTCTTTGCTAAGATGTAGAAATATTTACTCCCTTGATATACTACTGGCCTCTGTAAACACACATACTGAAAATGAGATTGCTTATTTCTTTTGCTAAAGCAGCTTTTCATTTTCAAATCCACGCCAAGCCCCATTTCTAATAAATGAAGACTATCCTCAAATTTCTTCCCATTTTGTTACTACATTCACAGTTTTAGTTGAGGCACCCATTAATTATTCCTTGGATTCTTCCCATTGTTTTCTAAGTACTCCTCGGGCTTACAGAATGGAAATCTGATCATACGAACTCCTTTATTTAAATATTTCAATGTCCCAACTTCTTATTTATATGGCCCTTAAATACCCATCTGGTTTTTCCTCTCCCCTTCCTTCCCTTCCTTTCCTCTCCCCTCTATTTTCTTTTCCCTTCCTCCTTCCTTCCTTCACCCCTCCCTCTGTCTCTTTCTTGCTTTCTTTTATTTAAATGGAACCAATTTCATGTAGCCAGGCAAAGATTTAACATGGCAATACATCCCTCTCTCTTCCACCTACTCCCATCTTCTCTCCTCCTTTTATTTTTCTTTGAATTTTTGCAATGATATACTTTCAATTTACTTCATAATCATAAGCTTAATACCCTATTAAATAAAGAATTCAGAAAGATGCAAGTAGAAAAACCAGTGCTCCTCAGGAATATATACAGGGGCTATACATAATAATCAAATTTCAAGATGTCAATTTCACTCATCCATTACATTTTTTGTATTATATGTATTATCAAAAATCAGAAAACATATGATATTTGTCAATTTGAGACTGACATATTTCACTAAGCATAATGGTCTCCTGTTTCCATTTTGTTGTGAAAGACAGGATTTCATTATTTTTTATGGCATTGTGTATATATATCACATTTTCTTTATCCATTCATCAGTTGATGGACATCTGGATTTACCCCAGATTTTACCTATTGTGAATTGAGCTGCCAATAAACTTGACAATGCATATAACTATTTCATATGCTAATTTCATTTCATTAGAGTAAATTCCTCACAGTGGGATGGCTGAGTCATGTGGTAGACCCATTTTCAGATTTCTGAAGAACCTCCATACTGTCATCCATCATGGCTGTATTAGTTTTAATTCCCATCAACAGTGTATTTGGGTACCTTTTTCTCTACTTCCTCACCAGAATCTGTTGTTTATTTCTCTGAATATATATTTATTTATTTGAAAGGCAGAGTTAGAGACAGAGAAGGAAGGAGGAAGAGGGAGACGGAGAGAGAGAGGTCGTCCATCCACTGGTTCACTCCACAAATGGCCGCAGTGGCCAAAACTGGACTGATCCAGAGCCAGGAGCTTCTTCCCAGTCTCCCATGTGGGTACAGGAACTCAAGGACTTGGGCCATCTTCCACTACTTTACAAGGCCATAGCAGAGATCTGAATCAGAAGTGGAGCAGCCAGGTCTCGGAACCAGTGCCTATATGGGATGCTTCACTGCAGGCAATGGCTTTCACCGCTATGCCACAGCATTGGCGCCTATTTTTTTTTTTTTTTTTTGATTTTTGGACGATATCCATTCTAACTGCTGTGAGGTGAAACCTCATTGTGGTTTTTATTTGTGCTGTTGTGATGGCCAGTGATCCTGAATATCTTCGCGTGTGTATATTAGCCATTTGATTTTCATCCTTTGAGAAATGCCTGTTCATGTCTGTAGCCCATTTCTTAACTGTTTGTTGTTGTTGTTGTTGTTGTTGAGTTTCTTGAGCTCTTTATATATTCTGGGTATTAATCAGATGTATAGTTAGCAAATATTTTCTCCCTTTCTATTGGTTGCTCTTAACTTGGTTGAGTGTTCCCTTTGCTATGCAGAAACTTCTTAGCTTGGTATAATCCTATTTGTCTCTTCTTGCTTTTGTTGCCTGTGCTTCTGGTGTCTTTTCCACGCAGTCTTTGTTTAGGCTTTTCTTTATTGGTAGATGGTGGTGTTTCCTTTGTTGGGAGGGTCTTTATTACTGATTCAATCTCTGTCTTGGTTATTGGTCTATTTAGGTTTTCTATGTTGTCACACCACATTTTTGGTAGATTGTATGTGTCCAAAAATCTACCCATTTCTTCTAGATTTTCCAGTTGGTTGGCATATAGCTGTTTCTGGTAATTCCTGATGATTGTTTTTATTTCTGGAGTATCCATTGTAACAACTCCTTTTTCATCTCAATTTTATTAATTTGGGACTTCTCCCTTTTTTTATTGTTGTTGTTAGTTGGGCCAATGGTTTATCAATTTTATTTTATTTAAAAAACTCTTCATTTCACTGACCTTTTATATGTTTTTCATATCATTTCTTAAATATATTCTCTAATTTTTAGTTCTTTGCTCTTACTAATTTTGGATTTGGTTTGTTCTTTTTTTTTAGATTCTTGAGATGTATTGCTAGATCATTCATTTGATGCCTTTCTGATTTCTTGATGTAGGCCCCAATTGCTGTAATCTTTCCTCTTAACACTGCTTTTGCTGTATCCCATAAGTTTGTTTTTTTGGACAGGCAGAGTGAGACAGTGAGAGAGACAGAGAGAAATGTCTTCCTTCCATTGGTTCACCCCCCCAAATGGCTGCTATGGCTGGCGTGCTGCGCCAATCCGAAGCCAGGAGCCAAGTGCCTCCTCCTGGTCTCCCATGTGGGTGCAGGGCCCAAGCACTTGGGCCATCCTCCACTGCCTTCCTGGGCCACAGCAGAGAGCTGGACTGGAAGAGGAGCAACCGGAACAGAATCCAGTGCCCTAACCAGGACTAGAACCTGGGGTGCCAGCACCGCAGGTGGAGGATTAGCCAAGTGAGCCGCAGCGCTGGCCCCATAAGTTTTGATGTTGTTGTATTGTTGTATTTGATAGGTTGTATTTTCATATTCATTCATTTCTATAATTTTTTATTTCGCTTTTGATTTCTTCTATCACCCACTGTTCATTGAGGAGCACATTTTTCAATCTCCATATGTCTGCATATTTTCTAGAGATTCTTAGGTGGTTCATTTCCAGCTTAATTTCATTGTGGTTAAGAAAAGATATATGGTAATTTTTCAGATTTTAAAATTAGCTGTAAATTGTTTTATGACCTAGCATATGGTCTACTCTAGAGACAGTTCAACAAACTGATGAAAAGAATATGTATTCTCTAGATGTAGGATGAAATGTTCTACAGATATCAGTTAGATCCATTTGGTTAATAGTGTGGATTAGCTCTGTTGTTTGTTTCTTGTTTTTTTTTGTTGTTGTTGTTGTTGCTGTTGTTGTTTAATCTGTCCATTGAAGAAGTGGGGGTATTGAAGTCCTCCATTATTACTGCATTGGAGCCTTTCTCTCTAGATAAATTAACATTTGGTTTAAATTGCCAGGTACCCTAGCACTGGGTGTATATACATTTACTATAGTCACATCTTCCTGTTAAATTCATCTCTTAATCATTATATAATGCCCTTTTTTTAAAGTTTATTTAAGATATATAAATTTCATGTATTTCATATATACAGATGTATGAACATAGTGGTGCTTCTTACTCTAACCTCCATTTCACTCATGCCCTCACCCTTCTTCCTCTTACCTCTCCTGTTCCCACTGTTAATTTTCACAAAGATCTACTTTCAATTTACCTTATACTCATTTCTTTTTTATTATTATTTTTTGACAGGCAGAGTGGACAGTGAGAGAGAGAGAAAGGTCTTCCTTTTCCATTGGTTCACCCCCCAATGGCCGCTGCGGCCCCCGCAGTACAGCTGGCACACCGCGCTGATCCAAAGCCAGGAGCCAGGTGCTTATCCTGGTCTCCCATGTGGGTGCAGGGCCCAAGGACTTGGGCCATCCTCCACTGCACTCCTGGGCCACAGCAGAGAGCTGGACAGGAAGAGGAGCAACCAGGACAGAATCTGGCGCTCCGATCAGGACTAGAACCCAGGGTGCCAGCGCCGCAAGCAGAGGATTAGCCTATTGAGCCGTGGCGCCAGCCACCTTATACTCATAAGATTAACCCTTCACTAAGTAAAGTGTTGAATAAATAGTACAAAGGAAAAAAAATAATTCCTCAACAGTAGAGACAAGGGCTATAAACAATCATTGAATCTTAAAATGTGAGTTTCACTTCAATATATTACATTTTAGGTACTCTATTAGCTACTACAGATCAGGAAAAACATATGGTATCTGTCTTTTGGGACTGGTTAATTTCTCTTAGTATAATGGTTTCCAGTTGCATCCATTTTTTTGCACAAGACATGATTTGATTTAGTAGTAGTATCCCATAGTGCATATATATTATAATTTCTTTATCCAGTCATCCATTGATGGACATCTGGGTTGATTCTGTATCTTAGCTGTAGTGAATTGAGCTGCAATGAACGTGGGGGTACCAATAACTCTTTCATATGTTGAATTCATTTTGTTTGGGTAAGTTCCCAGGAGAGGGATGGCTGGGTCATATGGTAGATCTATTTTCAGATTTCTGAGGACTCTCCATACTGTCTTCCACAAAGGCTGTACCAGTTTCCATTCCCACAATAGTGGATTAGGGTATCTTTTTCCCAACATCCTTACCAGCATACGTAATGCCCTTCTTTGTCTCTTTTAACAATTTTTTTGTGTTAAAATCTATTTTGTCTGATACTAGGATGGCTATTCTTGCTCACTTTTGACTTCCAATTGCATGAAATAATTTTATGCATCCTTTCACTTTGAATCCCTATGTGCCTTTGTTGGTGAGGTGTTTCTTAGAGACAGCATATACATGATTCTTATTTAAGATGTATTTATCAGGACAGGCACTATGGTATGGTGGATTAAAGCCCTGTCCTGAAGCACAGGCATCCCATATGGGCGCCGGTTCTAGTCCCGGCTGCCCCTCTTCCGATCCAGCTCTCTGCTATGGCCTGGGAAAGCAATAAAAGATGACCAAGTCCTTGGGCCCCTGCACCCACGTGGGAGACCCGGAAGAGGCTCCTGGCTCCTGGCTTCAGATCGGTGCAGCTCCGGCTGTTGCAGCCATCTGGGGAGTGAACCAGCAGTTGGAAGACCTCTCTGTCTCTACCTCCCTCTGTAACTCTGTGTTTCTAGTAAAATAAATCTTTTGAAAAATATATGTATTTATTTATTTTGAAAGGCAGAGTTACAGAGAATGAGGGAGAGAAACGGAGAGGATCTTGCATCTACTTTTTTTATTTTCCGGATGGCCACTAGAGCCAGGGCTGGGTCAGGCTAAATCCAGGAGCCAGGAGGTCCATCTGGGTCTCCCACATAGGTGGCAGGTGGCCAAACAATTGGGAAATCCACTATTGCTTTATCCAGGCCATGAGCAGAGAGCTGGATTGAAAGTGGAGCTGCTAGGACATGAAGCAGCACCTATATAAGATGCCAGCATCATCACAAGCAGTGGTTCTACTTGCTATGCCACAGTGCCAGCCCCAGGGTTTAATTTTTTAATCCATTCAGCCGGTATGTATCTGTTGATTGGAGAATTTAAGCCACTTACATTCAAGGTTATTGTTGATAAGTAATGAGTTGTTCCTGCCATTTTTCCTTAAACATTCCTGTTGTTCATTCTGGATCTCATGTGTACTTTTACTAGGAAGTTTTCTGCTTTTATATTCTTTCATGGTGGTGATTATTTTTCTCTGTTTTTGTATATAGTACATCTTTAAGTATCATTGGTAAAGTTGGCCAGGTGGTGATAAATTCTTTGAATTTCTGTTGTTTTGGAAGGCCCATCTGCTTTTATTTTCTCAATTCTGCTTATGCCTCCTGGGATAATCTACATTTCAAATGAATGGTTCTCAACCTGGATGATTTTTCTCCACTGGGAACATCAGCAATATCTAAAGACGTTTTTGATTGTCATAACTAACTGATGGTGGTGTTGCTGCTGCTAACGTCTAGTAGAAAGAAACCTGTATGATACTAAACAGCCTGCTATGTAGGGAACAGCCGCCTGTGACAAAGAACTATCTAGTCCCTAACGCCAATAGTGCAGAGGATTGGAAACCCTGCTATGGACAAACTAAATAGGCATAGTTCACCAAGAAAGTGGAACTGCTGTGTGAATCTGAGCCTTTGAACACGCTATATACATACTATGGCCTTGGCCTGAGATATTCTTTCTTCCTTTACAATCGGGTACATTCTTTCTTGACAGACCCATTCACCTTCTTCCTACAAGCTCCACCTTTGTAGAGGGATATGTTCATCTTCTCAGGCATTGATGACCTATCAACATAGTGTTGTGGAAATAAAACACATGGGATTCAGAATCAGAATGACATTGTTTTGAAGCATTATTCCACTTGACTAGTGGTGTGTACTTGAGCAAAGTAAACCTTTTGAACCCCGATTCCTTTGTCTGATAATTGTGAGTACAAAATAAGAAACCAACAATTGTACCAGTGTGGTTTAATTACATATTGATACAAAGGAAATCTAGTTCTACATTGGTTACCCAACTGACCACTGATATTAACTTGGATGGTTTTATAGGCTATCCGTTACATAGTAAGTGAAACGGAAAGATCTTCCCACATAAAGGATGCTCATTTTTCATTAAAACAAATGCAAATAGTTAGGCTCCCAAATTAGACTATAAGGTCTATTTACACATAGTTAAGGGAAAAATAACTAACAGGATTTGTCTAATAACTGTCATAAACTACACTTGGATAATTGGATTCTTCCAACAAGGGAACTGTATGACTCCTGATAAATCTACTTTTGGAAATATGTTACTTTATGTGGATTATATTATGAAATATAAGAATTTGTAGTTTAGAAACATGGTACTGGAACGCTAAGGGGAAACAACACTAAAACTTATAACTGACTAATAAAATGTTGGCACATAAAAACGCTATATACTTTTCTCTAGTAAAATGGTTGTACTTGGAACTAGCATATGAAATGGAGGATAGTGTAGGTGTATGCATGTATGTGCATGTGTGTTACCACTTTTTTCTTTGCTCTCCAACAAATGTTTTTTTCAATTAGCTAATTTTGTAGCTTGGACTACTCAGTGTGAGCCATCTAGAGCATGCTTATTTACTAGGGTTACCAATATAAATTGAACAGTGATGCAGAACTATAGAGAAGACACGTACAAATGTATTTGAAATGATTCTCAAAAATGTGATCATGATTAATTATTCCACCGAAGCTTCTAAAACAAATGTTATTTGAGAATTTTGAAGCTGCTTTTTTAAACTTGTGATGAATTCAGCATTACAGTAAGCAGAGCCATCCTGTCTGCAGTAATGTACTTGAGTCATCTAAGCTATTCCCAGAGGAAATAATGGGTGAAAGGAAAACCAAGTAAAAAAGAACTTTTATCAGATCTACTGTAAAAAGCTTTTCTGAAATCAAGGGCATATGCAGATTTCCTTGATAACCTGACTCCATGTGACTTAGTTTAGTCATTTTGTTACTTCCTGTCATTTATTTACTCTATGTAACTTAACATCTAAATATATAGTTCTATGCCCCAAATTATATGTATTTTGATGGCATAAAACATTGATAACATTTTGAGCATATCCAAAAGTATGCCTCTAGGGAGTTTAATAACATATATTTGTGATTCAAGAGAAGCATTTTATATAATTAGAAACAGGACTAGTTTTCACATTTAGCTACATTTTAATTTTATTACTTAAATTAGATAATAAAACATTACAATATTCACAAAATTATTAGGTGAAATTGTCTAAAGCTAGCTGATTTTTATCTTGAAATGTCATTTTTATTACCAAATGAGAAAAATATTAAACATTTTTCCCTTTGAGATTTAATGTAATTGTACAATCTAGAAAGAATCTAAAATATAAAATAATATGCTCCAATATAAATATATAAGAAAGCTTGTATGTCATAAATAGTGTATTCAAATGGAAGGTGAATTATAAACTAGAAAAATTATAAAACACTGGAAAAAAGTTACTAGTTTAACATATAAAAGCTCTTATAAATGAAAATGGGTAAAATCATATGAAATATATTATGAGATAAAAGAAGTAATCCAAAAAGAGTCAGAATACAGAAGGTCAATAACATAGAAATAGACAAGTTCACTAGTTATTGGATAAGTTTCGGTTGAAGTAATAAGATCCTTTATCTGCCATATGGTTCATTTTTAATACAATGTTACCACCCAGAGTTGATGGCCATGTATAAAAGGAAATGATATTTTATTACATATCTAGTTAGCATATAGATTAATATAACTTTATTGGGTGAAATTTCACTTTAAAAATATCGCTCTGTCATAGAAAGTTCCTTGGAAGTTATCCTGAGGAAACAGTTATGGCCACAGAATGTCATTACAGCATGATTTTTTAAAAAGATTTTTTTTTATTTGAGAGGTAGAGTTACAGACAGTGAGAGGGAGAGACAGAAAGGTCTTCCTTCTGTTGGTTCACTCCCCAAATGGCTACAACGGCCAGAGCTGTGCCAATATGAAGCCAGGAACCCGGAGCTTCCTCCTGGTCTCCCACGTGGGTGCAGGGGACCAAGGAGTTGGGCCATCTTCTACTGCTTTCCCAGACCATAGCACAGAGCTGGATTGGAAGAGGAGCAACCAGGTCTAGAACCGGCGCCCATATGGTATGCTGGCACCGCAGGCAGAGGATTAACCAAGTAAGCCATGGCACCAGCCCCTACAGCATGATTTAATATCTACTAACAATCAGAAATAACCTAAATATACAAGAAAAGGGGTGGTGTAAATAAATTGTGATACAACTATAGAACTATATGATCATGAAAACCGTATTGTAAAAATGTGTTTACTAATATAATAAAATGCTCATAATTCCTAGTTACCTGACAAAACAAAAATTCAAAGAAATGGACATCATTTTTATTTTAGAATGTTTTGGTAACAAGAGTGACAAATTTACATAGGTAGTAAGATGTTATTATAATGTGTGCCTGTCGAAGTGAGGAGCTACTATAAATACTTCTCAACAGCTCCATGTTAAGGACTTATAGATGATGAAGACAATAGTTCGTCTTGATTCAGGATAGGAAAGCAGCTCTAAAGAATCAATTACTGTGTCATCTCCCACCTTCATTTAAAAAAAGAAAAAGATTTATTTTATTTGAAAGGCAGATTGATATAGGGAGGGAGGTGGGGAGAGGAAGGTGAGGGAGAGAAAGCACAGTTGAACTTCCATCTTCTATTCACTCCCCAAATGGCTGCAATGGCCAGGGTTGGTCCAGGCAGAAGCCAGGAGTCCAGAGCAGAAGATCTTACGGCTCTCTTAGGATTCTGGCTTTCTCACTGTCCATCTGTTCCTCTTTCAATGTCTTATTTGTTATTTGCATTTCTTTTTCTATATCTTCTACTTGTAAAATTGTTATTGCTTGTGTTTCTATGTCTGTTTCTAGGTGTATTTCTGTATGTATCGACAAAAAAAACCAGCCCTCCTAAAAGAGAGGATCGTATTGATCCATTAAGGCATGCCCACAACAGTGCAGAGCTCTTATGGAAGGCTACCTCTTTAGCTCCTGGTCCAGCTTGACTTTTGTTGTCAACATTGGTTTATAGTCAGTTTTATCTAGGACGGTAGAGTTACATGACACAAAGTGAGAAGCCATGATTTACTTTTCTAAAAAGGGAATTGGAGAACTAGGGGACTTGTTAGAAGCATTACCTTTCTGGGATGAAATCATAAAATCTTTAACACAGAATCTTTAACATAGAGGCTGGCACTGTGGTGTCACAGGTAAAGCCACTGCCTGCAGCACCACCATCCCATTTGGGAGCTGGTTCAAGTCCCAGCTGCTGTATTTCTGACCCAGCTCCCTGCTAATGCACCTGTAAAAGCAGCAGAAATGGCCCTGCACCCACATGGGAGACTCAAACGAAGCTCCTGGCTTTGGCCTGGCCTGGTCCTGGCCATTAAAGCCATTTGGGGGAGTGAAACAGTGGATGAAAAAACTCTCTGCCTCTGCCTCTCTGTAACTCTGCCTTTCAAATAAATTTTTAATGTACACTAAACTGATCTTCTGTTAAAAAAAAAAAAAAAGAAATTATCAATTCCCAACTTGACTCTCACTGGGATTAAACATGACAATAGGTCTGATCTGATTTCATCATCATTTAAAAAAAAATCATCTATTATTTTTCACTTTATGTTTCTGTGTGGGAGCAAACTGTTGAAATCCTTACTTAAGGTATACTAAGCTGATCCTCTGTATATTAAGATAATCGAAAATGAATCTTGATGTGAATGAAAGGGGAGAGGGAGTGGGAAAGGGGAGGGTTGTGGGTGGGAGGGACGGTATGGGGGGGGAAGCCATTGTAACACATGAGTCGTACTTTGGAAATTTATATTCATTAAATAAAAGATAAAAAATAAATAAATAAATAAATAAATTTTTAAAAAACTTAAAAAGGAATCTGTAACACAGATCATTTTCTTATTAATGGTTCATTCAAAGTTTTTCTTATTAAAGGTTCATTCAAAATAATATTTGTACATAAAGAAAAATCAGTACAAGTTATACTTTTCATTTAAACATTTATTTCTTTAGGAGTATGCATTTGGCAGAGCAGTGAACACACTGCTTGGGATGCTCACATTCCCATATTGAAGTTTTTGGGATTGAGTCTGTTTTACTTCCAATTCTAGGTGCCCACTAATATGTACCCTGGTAGATAGTAATGAAGGCTCAATTACCTGGGTTCCTGCCACCCAGGTGGGAGACCTGGATTGAGTTCTAGTTCCTGTTTTAGACCTGCCCCAGAGAGAGCTCCCATCTACTGGTTTACTCTCCAAAAGCCTGCAACAGATAAGGGCTGGGCCAGTATCTAAGTCAGCAGTTTGATCTCAGTCCAGATCTTCCACATAAGTGGCAGGAACCCAAATTCTTGAGCTATTACTGCTGCTTCTCAGGGTCTGCCCTACCAGGAAGCAAGAGTAAGGAGCTGGAGCCAAGAATTAAAACCAGGTACTCCACTGTGGAATGTAAGCATCTTGATTTGTTTAGTTTCATGTTTTTTTTTTTTTATTTGAAAGGCATAGAGTCAGAGAGAAAGATGGAGAGAGATTTTCCCATCTGCTGGATCACCCCCCAGATGCAAACATCCAGGGATGCCCTAGGCTGAAGCTAGGAGCCTGGCAATCAATCTGGGTCTCCTATGTGGGTATCAAGGACACAAGTACTTAAGCATCTTAACCACTAGGCTAAATGTCACCCCTGCTATTCATTTTTAAACCACTAGGTCTAGTTTAATCTCTAAAGGCTATTTTGTTCCTGCTAGTGATTATTTGTAAACATATTCTTCTTTTAAATTGCTTATCTTGGGCATCATTCCATCAGTTGTTCTCACTCCCCTTTCTATATTGATTCCTCTAAGAACACTATAATTAATGCTTAGTTATGATAGTGGCTTCATGCATTCACATCATGTTTCATTTCACCTTCGTCTAAAGCAGTATTTGGATATTACAGCTAAGTAATTACTCAAACTGTATGCAGAACCTTGTGGTATGTAGTTTTGAAGCCATCTAAACCAAGAATAGTTTACCTTTTCAAAATTTGGTGGTACTTTTCATCTTAAATGTTTCTTCACTTTGATAACCTTGGTCTTTCCCACTTGCTTATTATCTAGCTTCATAAATAATTCTCCAAAAATCTCCTTACTTGTATGAATATTGTCTTCCTTAATGTCACCATAGTCTATTTTTCGCTTTTTAAAGCCTGTTGCGATAGTGCATTTTCTTCCTGCTCAGGCACAAAATGAGTTGTGGGATATTTCTCCTTATTTTACCTTTTTATTCATCATCAATTTGATTTTTTTCCATTATTTAAGTCTTGTTTATTAGTATCCACTGTATTCAAGATGTTCTGTTGGGCACTCTGGGGCTAGTCCCAGCCCATTAGTGAAGGGAAAGAATGAATATATGTAATTATAATATGGAGAAAGGGGAAAAGAAGAAACTACAAAGTTAAGATGATACTAGAAATCTCATGAAAAAGTGGAGGAATTTGAGGAGCACAGAAAACATTATACAGGGTATGATAATTTTTTCTTTTTCATATGCTTGTATATGACAATTTGAATGCATCGTTTTGAATTGAAATTCATTGAACAAAGAAACTGTAATAGGATATCAGCATGGGAGGGGATCTAGAAAATCATTCAGCATGGAATGTGTTGTGGCCAAATGCAGCAGAACAAAGGCTAAGTAAGAAAAGCTCTTTTAGAGAAGCTACTAAGAAGAAGCTTCAAAAATGCCCATTTAGTAGGATTCAGAGATACACCTGCTGTGTTGCAAGTAGAATGATACAAGAATTGTTACCCAAGAATCTGAACATTTTGATAGTGGGAAGAAATAAGAAATCATAGAAGAGAAAGTAAATGAAGGCATGAGAATGCTCTGAGAATAAAGATAAAGATTGGGAATTAAAGGATGTACAGCCCTCTAAGAACAATGTCGTGCAGCTCAAAATGTGAGCTCAGATGTTAAAATGAGATTTAAAAACACAAATTTTAAGTAACATTCGAAAAATTTTAAAGACAACAGAAAAAGGAGATTGCACATATTTTCACATTTATCTTAAAATAACTTGATAATATTGGCTTTGGCATTGGTTTTTTAGGTATGGCATCAAAAGCACACGCAACCACAAAAAAAAAGATAAATTATACTACACCAAAATTTACAACTTCTATGCATCAAAGGACGTAATCAACAGAGTTAAACCCCAATGCACAGAGTAGGAAAATGTTTACAGATGATATATCTGATAAAGAATAATCCAGGGGCAGGTGTTTCGTATCACACCTAAGAAACCACTTGGAATCTACCTAGGTTTGAGTCCTGGCTCTGCTCACCATTCCAGCTTCCTACTAATGCACACCCTCAGGGGAAGCAGTGATAACTATGGTAGTTGGGTACCTGAAACCTGCATGAAAGACCTGGATTGAATTCCTGACACTGGGCCTCAGCCTGGCCCACCTCTGTTTGTTACCTGCATTTGGAGAGTACACCAAAGAATGGGAGTGTGTAGTCACTTGCACTCTCTATCTCTCTGTCTCTCTCCCTCTCCCTCTTTCCCTCTCCCTTTGTCTCACTCCTCCCTCCCTCTCTGCCCCCTCTTTCCCCTCTGTCTCCTCCCCTCTCTCTGCCTTTCAAATAAATTTTTAACTTGAAAAAATAATTAATATAATATATGAAGATCTAATACCACAATTAATATAAATATGTACTATATAATTAGTCAAGCTGATTAAAAAGTAAGAAAAATCCCAGACTTTTCTCCAAAGAAGATATACATATGTCCAAGAAACATATGAAAGTATGTTCAGTATCACTGATAACTAAGGAAATGCAAATCAAAACCACAGTGAGGGACTGGCGCTGTGGTGTAGTGGGTAAAGCTACCAGCTGCAGTGCCAGCATCCCATATGTGTGGCAGTTCGAGTCCCAGCTGCTCCACTCTCTGCTATGGCCTAGGAAAGCAGTGGAAGATGGACAAGGACCTTGGGCCCCTGAACCCATGTGGGAGACCTGGAGGAAGCTCTTTGCTTCAGATCAGCACAGCTTCAACCATTCCAGCCAGTTGGGGAGTTAACCAGCAAATGGAGGATCTCTCTCTCGCCCTCAAACCCTCCCCCCGCCCTCCCACCCTCTCCCTCCCCCTCCCCCTTCCCCTCCCCCTCTACTAAGAGATGAAGAAATACAGGATCTGAGGAGGTGTTTAAAAAGTACAAAGTTTCAAATAGATTCCCAAGATGGCTGAATTGGGAGGGAGATTACTGTTCTGTTCTAGGGGAAGATAGCTTTAAAAAAAAGTGGAGAGAGTGCAATTTCAGGGAAGAGTTAGGGAGAAAACTGCAGGGGAAACTCTACACAAATTAAAGGGTCAGTGTGGATCTACATGGAAGGTGTGGATGTGCACAACTCAGGACTCCAGCAGCCAAGAGCCTCAGCACCATCTTTGGAGCATGAGGTGAGAACAGACTGCAGCAGCCCAAGCCAGTAGTGATGAAGCAGAAGAAAGAACCTGGTCTGAGTCCATCTTAGAGTCCAGTGGAGGACAGCCTTGAGGGAAATAAAAAGAAAAAGGGAGCACATTATTCTCTTGCTGACCACCCAGCGCACTGGCATCTTAGAACTAGCTGAGAGAGGGTGGGTGCCATTTTGGACATCTGTAACAGCTGTAGTGGATTGTGTTCATGTGCCCCAGCAACTGGCTGAGAGGAGACACCCAAGTCTAGCTGGGAGAATTGCCAGGGCACTGAGTACTTGGAACTGTGGGAGCCTTGTGTGCTGGGATGTACTGTGAAACCATTGTGGTTGTGTGGGAGGGGGCAGGGTGTGGCTGGGTCTACCAGCAGTCATAGTGGGTGGATATGAATCTCCCTGATTGCCTGGTGAGAGTCTGCACAGATCCTTTGTGTGGTTCTTGTGTCAGTGCAGATGAATATTGCACCCATTGGGACTAGCCACCAGGCTTTGGACTTCTTGGAGGAGAGGTGAGTGTGAGACTACACCAGCAGTGCTGATCAAACCCTGACCTAGGATGAACAAAAAAAAAGAGGTTTACCATGCTCAACATGGGTATCAACTTGGATACTCTCCTCAACCTGGAGCACTGAAAAGAGCACCTGGGCCACACCCACCACGCAGTCTGGGTATTCACTGAAACAGCAGACACTCCACTAAGCCAAAGAGGAATAGTCTGAAGATAAAACTCATCACAGGGGAAAAAATGAACAAGTATCTCCACAAATTCCTAAAAAGCAATGCAGCAATTCAAGAAACAAGAATGAGGAAGACAACATCATGCCCCCAAAGGAACACAGAAGCACTTTAATACTGAATGGGGCTGGCACCGTGGCTCAACAGGCTAATCCTCCGCCTGCGGCACTGGCACACTGGGTTCTAGTCTCGGTCGGGGCGCCAGATTCTGTCCCGGTTGCCCCTCTTCCAGGCCAGCTCTCTGCTGTGGCCCGGGAGTGCAGTAGAGGATAGCCCAAGTCCCTGGGCCCTGCACCCCATGGGAGACCAGGAGAAGCACCTGGCTCCTGCCTTCGGATCAGCGCGGTGTGCCGGCCATGGGGGCCATTGGAGGGTGAACCAACGGTAAAGGAAGACTTTTCTCTCTGTCTCTCTCTCTCACTGTCCACTCTGCCTGTCAAAAAAAAAAAAAAAACTGAATGGGAAAATGAAGAGATTGAAGAAATGACAGAAATAGAATTCAAAAAAGTGATCGTAGGATTAGAGTAATCAGAAGCAAATCCACAAATTAAAGAATTCCATAAAGGTGCCAGGATCTGTCATACCTCCAGCCTTTGGGCTTGTCCTTCTCTTAGCCTACAATCCTCTTTCCCTCATTTCATTCCTTAGTAGTCTTTAGCACTTTCACATCATGTTGCTTTCTCTGGAGAAAAAAAATCTTTTCTTGATCATCCAAATCAAAATTATGCTCTCCTATTTGGATGTCTCAATTCCTACTTATTCCTATAGAATATATATTTAGGGGTTATTTCTTATAGCCTATCTTTCCTACTAGACCATAAATTCCTTGAAGACCAGGACCATAGTTGACCTAAAACACAGCGGTATCCTCAAGAGCTAGGAGCTTGCCTGGTGTGGGGCTTGTATTTAGTAAACATGTGTTTAATGAGGAAGTGAATCTAGTTGATAATAAAAGCAATTTAGATTTTAGGTTAAATGTAATCAAATAATTTGTTGAAGCTCAAAATTCTGAGAAAGTGTTAGAATAAAAGTGAGATTATAAAGTTAATTGATGTCATTTATTCCACTTCCCTTCTGATGCTGTCATATCAAAATGGAGAAGACTAAAAACTACATATTCAGATTCCCTTCAAGCTACTGTCTGAATGATAATTAGATTGTTCCAGTGATTCCCACTCTGAGGATCAAATGGCTTGGGGGCAATCTTCCCGCCATGGCTGCTGTCACTGCTAGCAAGGCATTCATAAAGATGTATCTGTCTGAGGCCTGACTGAGGGTTCTGGTGACAGTTAACTCCTGGGTATGAGAGGCAAATGTGACACAGAAGGCATAGTACTAATAGCATTGTCTCATCTTCAGATCTTAGCTATGGTGAGTCTAATGGCAGACTGCTGACTTTCAGTCCTCCAGTTTTAAATACCTAAATACTAATATAAAATCCCTTTCTGCCTAACATACTTGGAATTGTCAGTTCATTGCATTGAACCTAGAGAGATACACATAAAATATAAAAAAGGAATTGAAAAAATGGCAAGTTTTCATGTTATTGACCAATAGCTGTAAACTCCTACCATGGCAACCTTCCGTAACAATTACTAAATGAACAATTTATGATTGTTTTAAATGGAACAAAAATAATTACACAAAGCTATCATAGAATCACTAAAATAATATTATGGCAAGTGGACATTAATTAGGTTTCCAGAGAATTTACACTAGAAAATCAGAATCCTTTCCTCCTGGTATACCTGGATTTCTTCAAGAATTTATCAAAAATCCCTGAGTACCATCTCGGAGAGTTCAGTTTCCTGCATCACTCCAGTACCCTTGATAACAGTCCTCTATCCTCCTACACTGGTTTGCTCATTCTTATATGATAATTATTATCACATTAGTTTGAAGTTAAAATTTTACACATCCCTTCCTCATTCCCGTATGTTTGAAACTTCTGAACGTCAAGAAATGTTTTTTTCCATATAACCTTAAGAACTAGTATGATTTTTTTTTACCCTTTAGGTGTGTTCAATAAAATTAAATACTTAATATTAAATTACTGTATAACTAGGTAAATTCGTAAGTGATTGAAAAATATTAACCTCAACTGCACTGATTAATGGCTTTATACAAACTGGAAAGAAGTCTTAATTAGAATCACCCTAGGCTTTTTCACTTGGAGTAATCATTTAATCCTCAAAAGAAAAGTTGCCTTGTCTTGTGTTTCTGTGGCATAATATATTAAATTGTTATGGTATCATTTTTTATTCTGCTTGGCAATTGAGCTGATGATTTTTGTTTGGGTAGTGCTCAGTCTCATCAACTCAATTTCCAAATTTCTGAAAGGTTCAGGCTTTACCTGCCTCTTTCCTCTGCCCACATCAGGGCTGTGCCCACAGTGGGTGTGCAGTGGGCTCCCTTTTTTTCCACATGATCATTTTCTTGTAACTGTTCCCCCTCTCTTTTAGCCAATTCCTCTTTTGGCTCCCAAGCCTCTATGGCAGGTCGTTTTTCAATTTGAGAATTAGTAGGGGATCAACAGAAGCTATTGCACATTGCCTCTCATTTCATCATTTAGAATAAACTGACTTTTTTTCTTTTTTGGACATCACCCATATACTTAAGACACCCACATATTTGGAGTAAATCACTGTAAATAGGTGATCAGCAGAAAACAACAGCCTGTAGAACACATTACCAAGAAGCAGCAGGCAGCCAAGTTCTTCCTAACTGGGCTACTAGCCACCAATTTAAAGCTTTAATCTGCACACACTTTCTCCACACAGAAGTCTGTTTTTCTGCACAACATAAATGGAAGGGGACAAAACACTGCTGCTCTAAATTATATTAAATTGATATTTTTAAACAATTTTGACTTTGAGTTGGTAAACACACTTTGGAAAATGCATGTCCCCAAAAAATGAAGGGTGCTAAAAATAAGAATTGATGTAAAGATACATGAAAAGGGGTCTTCTGAAAAATCACCTACTACACGATCACCATAACCCCCTTACTCTTTCATTAACTTGTAACTAATTGGCTCTGGCAGTATTGGACTTGGTCCTTACATGATGCCACCAAAATTTTTTTTCAGTCTTTTAGTTACTAATAACACCGTCTGGCATAGGGAAGGCAAGTGGCTAAGTTCTTCATTTTAATTTTCTGGAGCCTTCTTAAATTTTGATATTTTCTGTTCCAGGCTTACAATAAGCATTTTCTAAGGAAAAAACTATTTTGAAGGTGAGTTACTGAGTATTCTGTTCTAATGATATTCTACCATAGAGCAATGAATGTGAGCTTATAATCATAAAATTACTTGATGATGCTTTTTTATTCAAATATTCCCAGAGCATTAAAGGAAATAAAAACCCCATCCATTTGCATACTACTTCTAATAGAGAATAAAATAAACAGAAAATTATGTTTCTTTGCAACATAAAGTATCAAAATCATTAAAAGGAATATTTCTGATTCCCTGCCATCAACTCTAAACAAACATGTCATTTTCCATTGGCAACTCACATGTGACATCAAATTATGTTCTGGCTTTAATCTCTAGCTCACCATGTGCTTTTATTTATTTTTGCTACATAAAAAAAAAATCCTTTGCACATACTACTCCCTTCTTCCCACTCCCTTTTCCCATCCCTCTGCTCTCAGGATTTCAAAACCTTCTCCCAACTTGTACCTCCCCTGGACTTTATACAAAAACCATCACAAGATTTCAAAGAAGCATCTAAGCCTATCTCATATTTTTCCCATGTACACACACAATGTGCTTTAAATTAAAGTTCTATTTTGTTGGACAGAATACAGACTACATAAATGACAACCCAATACAGAGGAAGGTTAGCACTGTGATCTTGGAAGTCAGACGGCCCTGGCCCTGGTCCCATGAGAATGATTGACATTTTATTTGTTTGCAGCCCCTCAATACATAGAAGACGCCTTCTTTTGCTAGATAGACTGTATTCCTATAGCTCTACTGACATGTGCTGCTTATAGCTGAGAGATTCACAAAACAGCAAGGCCTGGGATCACTAAAAGTTGCCTCATCTTAAGGAAGTTTAAGAGCTAATCATGCAGCTCATTCATGCTCCCTATCGCCACCAGTTGGAGTCCCCTTAGTTCTCGTACAGTATCTACCTTGCTGCTTGAAGTGTGGTTCAGTAGCATTGGCACATCTGGGAGTTGGTTAAAAATGGCCCACCGTCTCACCGCTATATTAGACCTTGTAGTTTAACAAGATCCACAGGTGGTCCAGATGTACATTAAGTGGGAGCAGCACACCTCCCAAAGTGTGCTCAGCCTTTGGCCACAGAATTCAACAAAATGGCCCTTGTTGCATCTGAAGATACTTGAGGAAGGTCATAGCTCTGAGATTTTGTCTCTATATATGCACGCCTTAAATTCTGGAAAGCTCAACAATGCTTCAATCATTTTTGACTTCTCAATTCCAGACCTAGAAATTTTAATTTTTTGTTTTTCCCTTGATTTTGACAAAATATTACTTTTATTACTGATAAAATCTTAGGCTCGTGAAGGTGAAATGCGAGGGTTAAATGGACTTCAGCTCACTAGGCCTGCTACTAAATCCATCATCTCCAAATCAGACCTTTGAATGATACTTTTAAGGAAAAATTACAGAGCAGACACATTGCGGAACACAGCTTAACAAGAGGGAAGGTAAAGAGTTGGAATTCCATTGTTTCAAAAAGCCTAATTGATTACTGTAACCAGTTTACAAACATGGAAAATTAGCACCAAACTCAATCAGTGGCAATAAATGGGTCTGGGTCATGAGGCTGCGGTGTTACACTGGGAAAGCTTTGCCAAGCGACCTGCCAAATGTCTTTTAGAATAGCTTCCTTATTTTTTTAAAAATCATTTCTCAATATATGTGTTAGAAGGTACAAAAATGTCATTCCTACCAAAAAACACTAAGTATTACAAAATAATTTTTACTTAGGCATGTGTTAGGAACTCTTATGGTTTGAATTTGTCCTCCAGGGGCTCATGTTAGGAGTGTGATCCTCACTGTGGTGATAAGAGGTGGAATCTAATGGGAGGTCCTTAGGTCATGGAGACTGTGCTCTCAAAAGGAATTAAAGTAGTTTTCCTGAGACCCTTGAATTGGTTCTCCAGGGAGTTGTTAAAATAGGAGTAAGCATAGTCCCTCTCCTTTGCTCTGGCTTCCAGTTTTGCAATGTGAGTTGGGTCTCTCACACATGTTCTTCCCATGTGCCATCTCATTAAGCACTCAGTAGAGGCTGAACCATTGGGGTCACTCTATCTTGGACTTTCAGCCTCTCGAACTCTGAGCTACATGAATCTCTTTACTAAGTGCCAGGAATTAGGTATTTAATTGTAGTAACACAAACATGCTGGAACACATCCACATACATGCCCATATACTCATATGCCCATACACACACATACTCATTTCATGGAGTATAAAATAGCCCAACTAAGAACACAGTACATATATTTGTACTAAATCGGTCATGAATACATATTTCTTGAAATTAACTAATAAAACTGATATTTGAATGATGTTTGGATACCCAATTTTAAAGTTTTAAGGTGAAGTTACAGATTGTGTTGAGCAGATTACAAGCATGGATTCAATGAGTGAGAATCACTATGATCTTTTCGCTGTCAGGCCTGTATGTTTATAATCAAAAGAATGATGAATTGGGAATGCAGACATTTCCATTTCTGTTCCCAGCTCTCTGCTTAATCAGCCTGACCTCACTATGTCTGCTGTTTTCTCATCTCTACCTGAAAAAGGTGGATTACCTTAGAGATGCCAGCCTGCTTTAGCATTCTGTTTCCAATGGCACAAAAGCTTTATATATTATTACCTGTATTATTCAGAAAAGTGTGATAATTTTTATTATTTTCTTGTTAGTTGCTAGAAGTTCTCTAAAATTAAAAACAATCACAAAGTTAGTTTTATGGAAAAAAGATTCAGATATCTTCCTTGTCTTATTAAAAAATCCATCAAAGTTTTACCACTGAATAGCCCAAGAAATGTTCCTTAAAATGGTAATGTGTTACATGTTAAAAAATTGATTCCACTGTCAAATAAGCTTAGAAATACAGGTTTAAAACAAGTGAAAAAGAACTATGTTTATACAATGTTAATTAGGGCTTTAGCAATTAGTAAGAGTTGAGTATCTACAAAAATCAAAGTATAATGGAATAGTGAAAATGTCCATGTTTATTGGGACATAGAATATTTATGGGGTAAAATAGTCTAAGGAATCGGTGTTCTGAGGAAAGTACTGAGATCAAAGTGGTGGAATATAGATGACTCTAGATAGTGTTTTGGAGGTTGGGGCACCTAAATAAACAAGAAGGAAAAATTTTCATAATTTAAATCCACTTACTCCAAACGATTTCTTGCCCTTGTCAGAAAATCTGACCTTTTCCAACATGAAGAAAAGGAAAACTATGGGAGAATTTCTTGCCTACATAAAGGTACACACTATGGAGGATTTATCCCTGGTGGCAACACCAACGTAGTTTATATTTAAAGAAGGATGGCCTGCAGATTTGGGACCTTAACAGCAGAGATATTTTTAGATATAATTCAATACTTGAATTCGACACAAAACATAGCTGACTATATAGAAGTGTTGAAAGCTCAGCATTTGTACTCAAGTAAGCAAATTACAGCATTCTGCACCGGCATCAAATTCTGAACACTTTCCACCTCAATATCCTTCTGTAATTTGCCTTGAATGGAAAAAAAAATTAAATGTTACAGCTTCTCAAATAAAGGTGGACACATAAAAACGTGAGCATGCCAAAGAGATTATTGAAAATCCATAATGCCCCACAGGCCAAATTATATTAGAATTTTTATTTCTCAATACAATATATCTTTAGGTAAACAAATATTTATGTCATGTTAAACTTTGATGTACTTTTTTTTTGAAAATAGGGCTTGTTTATGAGAAATATCTTCTGAAATAGAATCATGTGTTTTGATTCTGCGGTGTAAAATAAATAAATAATTAAAAATGTTGCCTTAAGGCCCTAAAGACAGCCATATGCTTTTGCATATATTTTCACAACTCAACAGCTGCTCACTGAACCTCTTCCATTTCAAGTTTTCCTGTTGACCACTCTCTTCTGCAAGGCTTCTGTGACTGCCGGATGGAAATATTTATGAAAACACTGGGGCAGCCAGGATTGTCCAAGTGTTTTCAAAATGTTTGCTTGGCAAAGAGTTGCTGGCAGGCAAAATGTGCTCCTACAAGGGTTTTAGTAAGTGTTTATGCCTCCTTAGTGTATCCCATTTGTAAATATGGGCATATAACTCAACTCTGATCTCTAGAAGCTTTAAATGAAGAAGCCAAAATTCAGTTTTCCTTAGAGAGGCTTTGCACCTGCCAGTCCTACCTCTCCCAGATCGTTGTAATGGATTCATAGTCAGGATTCTTTTTTTAACCACCTCGAAGTTCACAGGCACAAACTAGGAAACTTGAGGTTTTCTGTTAGTTCCCTGGGGCGGGGTGGGGGGGAATCAGTGAAGCTTTTTCAGAAGAATTGCACTTTAATGAATACTGAGACAATAAGTTAAGTGGGGGAATGTGTGTTGAGAGGGTGGAGGGATTCAGACAAGAGGAAAAGCCATGGACTAACTGCAGAGCATGACGCATTCAAAGAAGCACAACAACATGGTGAACATTGGTCATCAGAAGAGTGAGGCTGGGGATTAGGCTAGCGATAAAGGCACAGCTTAAAAAGAGCCTACGAAATCACATGCAGAAATTTGCAGAACCACTGAGGTGATTTAAGAAGCTCTGTGGTGAGATCTGACTTTGATTTTACAAAGGCCGCTGGGTGACAGCCTGAAGCTATAGTGTAAACTGGAGCAGTACTGTATAGGAACCAAGCAGGAGGAGACTAAAAGTTATGATGTTATACAAATGGAATCACACAACACGCAACCTTTAGAGACTGACTGTATATTCAGCTTAATTATTATAGTATTCTTCCGTGTAGATGCTTGTATCAGTAGTTCCATACTTGATAGTACAGGGTGGTATCTCACTGCATGAGTAGGCCATGATTTGTTTAGGTATTTACCAATTTACAGGAATTGGGGTTGCTTCCAGTTTGAGAGGATTATGAATAGAGCTGCTTAATATTAATGTACTGAATTCATGAACTGTTTATATCCCAACTATGATAGTGGTGACATGAATCCCTGTTATGTGCTAAAACTTGGACAGTTGTAGGCCAAAAATTCTTAACATTATGCTGACATAAAATTTTCAAAAGTGATAATGAACAGAATTAAGAACACAACTGAGGCTAGAGAAGGAAAAATTTGAGAAAGTAGAAAAGTTTATTCAACAGACTCTATAAATTTCCCTAGGAGACACAGGAATTTTAACAGAGTAGATTTCATAAATTGCAGGAATAGTGTTAAGCTTGATTCACTCGTCATTAATTTTCTGGATTTGATGTGTTTGTAAAAGGAGAACAATAGCAAAAATTAAAAATAAATATAAATGAAGCCAGATGGCTCTTGGGGAATTGGTTTCTTCTAATGGTGCTGTGGTTGTCAAAGGCATCCTGCAAGAAACACCTTCACAGTTGATCGAAACACAGCTGCACACCAGCCCATCTGGACTCTGAGAGTTGTGTGAAACGGGTCCAATAAGTTCTTTTACTCTAATAGGTTTCCACATATGTGCCTATATCATTGGTTGTTTTTTAAAAAAAAGAGTAACACCTGGGTAAAGAAATCAAAAAGAAAGATCTTATGTAGAAAAAGTTGCATACAGCATATGGCTTTTTTTTTTTTCCTTAGCTAAGCTGTGTTAGAAGTAGTTCAGAAGTGTCTCGAGATAACACCTCATTACCACATGCGGATGCTTGTTGAACCTGGCATCATATATTGAAAACCAATTTTGCAAAAAAAAATGACACTTTACCTCTAAAAGTTCAGTATAGGAACAGGCATTTAGTGCAGTGGTTAAGGTACCGCTTAGGAGGGCTGCTGCCTAGCTAATACACATCCTGAAAGACGGTAGTGATGACTCAAGTACTTAAGTCCCTGCCGCCCATGTGGGAGACACAGATTGTCTTCCTGGCTCCTAGCTATTTGCAGGCATTCAGAGAGTAAACCAGCAGATGGGATTGTATTTCTCTCTCTGTCTCTGTCTCCCTCCCTCCCTTCCAACATTTCCAATGCAATAAAAATAAATAAAAGTTTTAAAAATAACAAGTCAATATAAATTTGTGTAGGAGGCTTACTAAGTACACTCTTTTTAATTCTGTCAAGTGAATTAGTTAATCAGTTCTTTGTAAAATTCATGCCTATAGCAGTTTATCAGGCATGGCAGAATGTGCATAGTATACAGGAGGGTAAATTATAATATGGTATGTGGGATGGCTAAATACAGGTAAAATCAAAATGTTTTTCCAAGAGTGACAATGTAACACATTGATGCAAAAAACATCTCAAATTCTTCTCTGTTCCTGAGCCCTTGTTGTATGACTTTCAGGCACCTCCCACTAGGAAGTGAAATCTACTTCTCCAACATCTAAAACCTTGACAAGCTTTGTGACCTACCTTGGCCAAAATAATGTAGTATACATGACACTGAATAGAAGCATCAGTAGGCCAAATGTCCTTCCTTGTTCTCTTGGAAATCACGTGAGCAAGTCTGGCCTCCTGTTTCCGGATAGCATGTGAAATAGAAATATATAGCCCCCTCCCCAGCTACAGCCTCTTGAGACCAGCAAGCATGTGGATCTGGCAAAGTGTTCTGAAATGTATGAGCAAATCCAGCTGAGATTAGCCAAGCCCAGATCAGATCAGAAAACCCCTAATGCAACCCTCAAAGACTTGTTAGCTAAAGATGAGTAGATGCTTGATATTTTGAGTCGCTGTGTTCTTGAGTGGTTTCTTCCATATAATTAATAAGTTTAGATCGCAAATGACCTCAACTCTACTCATATTAGTTTCTGATTATCACTGTAGCAAATACCCACAACAGATTTACTCTTGGAGTTCTGTAAGTCAGAAGTTTGAAGTTAGTTTCATTAAGCTAAAGTCAAAGTGTCAATAGGGCTGGTTCCTTCTGGAGGCCCAAAAAGAGAATGTATTTCCCTGCCCTTTTTACCTTCTTTTTGGCTACCTGTGTTCTAAGAGTTGTAGCCCCTCCCTCAATCTTCAAAGCACATCATGCCAATCTTAGCTTCTGTCGTCATAGTGTCTTTCTGAGTCTGACTCTTCCTGTGTTCCCCTTACAAGGACTCATGTTAGTATGTGAGACCCACCTTGATAAGGTAAGGATAATTTCCCTATCTCAAAAAAAATCTTAAACACATCTACAAATATCTTGCCATATAGAGTAATATGTTCAGATTCTGGGAATTAGAACATGGCAATATTTGAATACCATTGTTCAGCCTCCACACTACCATTTCCTCAAAGTCATATCATCATATCCTTTTCTTATATTATCAATATAAAGTTTACATTTTGAAATAGAAATGAAGCCCAAGTATACTTACAGCAAGATGAGGGGAAAGGAAGGATTATAACATCAGGGTTAGCTGTAAGAGAAGTAACTACTGCTTATTGGCCACTCTAGGTACTTTAAATTTAATTTTTATAATTATTGCAGTCTTTCAAGGTAGTTCCTTGCCCACCTGAGGCCAAAGCTGAGAAATTTACAAATCCTGTCTGTAGATTATAAGTGGTCTATTTGGAACATGACCCCAGATCTTTCTGCCGACAAGGCACTTTGCCTCATGAAAATATCTCTCTCTGAAATTGGTCCCCCAAATGACAAATAGTGTACATACAAGATTTATATCACAGAAATCTCTCATGACAAGGATGTTAAACATCTACCATTAGGAGAGTGGGCTTCCTACTATAGCTTAACTAGAAGACTGGAAGTCAAACACTTAAGTCAATTTTATAATTTCTAAAAACATTTTGTCTGTTTGAGAGAGAGAGAGATCTCATCTACTGTTTCACTTTCCAAATGCCTGCAACAACCATGGCTGTGCCAGGCCAAATCTAGGAGCCAGGAACTCAGTCTGGATCTCAGTCTGTTAGTGGTGGGTTCTCAACTACTTGACATATCACCACTGCCTCCTGGGTTGTGCATTAGCAGGAAGCTGGAATTAGGAGTGGAGCCAGGACTTGAACCCTGGTACTTCAATATGGGATGCAGACATCTCAAGTGGTGTATACTCAGTACTTCCCCCAGAAGCCCATCTCCTAAGTCACTTGTTAATACTTCTGAGTTTTAGCCTGATAATGTCAATAAACTGAAAGCCCTTCTGATAATTTTGAAAAAATTTAAATTTTAACTAAAGGCAAACTTGTTTTAATTGTCCTATGAATCATATTTATAATTATAAAATTGTACTCAGCTTAATTTATTTTCAGTTTGACCAATGTTTTTTTCAGACAGCAAACTTCTAAGTTTGGATTACTTTGCAATTTCCCTGAAATTTTTACTTGGGGAAGTAAATTTGAAGAGTTTTTTTGTTAATGAGGAAAAACTGCTGCTTCACTGAAAAACATTTCATTTGTAACTGAAACATTAAAAGCTTTTCTGACTGGGTATGTGTCAGTGGCAAGGAACACCAAGTGCAAATGCATGGTTAAATGAAAACAATTGAAATATGTGCATATTAAATGCACCCTTATTTGAAATATTTGGTAATAAAATATTCATGCACGACGGTTACCAAATACCCAACCTCAGTTTATTCTTAAGGCTTTACGCTCTTTTGGAACTTAAGGGAAGAGGGTACTTTTTGCTATGCTGCATATTAAACCCATCGATTGAATAACAAATCCATTGATTGAGTTTATGGTAGAGTCAAGTTTTCCTGGTTGTTTTCTTTATCTTTTCTTTTTTCTTTCTTTTTTTTTTTTATCTCTTGGTGTATTAGTTTGCTAGTTCTACCATAACAAAGAAACACAAACTAGGTAACTTAAACATTAAAAATACATTCTCTCATAGTTTAAAGGTTAAACATCTGATATCAAGTTCTGGGCAGATTTGGTTCTTCCGGGGTGCTGTGACAGAAAATCTGTTTCATGCTTCTCCCTTGCCTTGTAGTGGGTTTCCCACACTTTTGTGGTTTCTTGGTGTGCAGACATCAGCAGAATCTCTGCCTTCAGGTTCACATGGCATACTCCGTGTGTGTATGTCTGTGTACAGATTCTTCCTTGTCGTAAATACGCTATCATCGGATTAGGGGCCCACCCTATTCTAGTATGACTACATTTCAATGAATTATTTTTGCAATAGCTCTATTTCTAAATAACGTCACGTTCTGGCAAACTGAAACCATATATATTTGTCTAACCTGGGGCAAGAGACAAAATTCAACTTAGAACATTTAGTGATAAACAAATGTCAAAGCTGAAGCTTAAATAGCTTGAAATCAGAAGTAAACATAGATCGACGATAAAGGCAGGAATAAACCATGCTACAGTTGAAGAGGGAAGAGATATTTCAGAAACAAAAGGTTTTAATTTGGGGACAGAAGATACCAATTAATTTGAAGCTAGAATTCTAAAACATTGTTATTATATAACAGGTATATAAATGTATAAATTTTGTGGTCTTCAGTTTCATACAGGCTGAATAGCATATCCAACTAAACAAAGATTAGAATTAGTAACAAGAACAGCATGGTGGCAGAGAGAAAATAATATTAATATGATGGGCTCCTCTATTTGTGCTCTCTAGACCTCATCTTCTGCTCCCCCAAAACTTTATAGCTACCTGTCTATTTTAATCATACACAAATCTCTCACCATTTCACAGTATTAAACACAATAATAGAAGTTCAAGATATGGGAGCTTCATAGAAGAAAAGAAACTTTGATTTGAAAGAAACTTGAAAAGATATCTAGTTCAAACTTTTTTCGCTTGCCAAAATCCCCTTAGAATACCAAAGTTCTTCCAAAGCTGACTACTGCCAAAAACAAACGATTTTATTTGTGACTTAACAAAACTCTACTTCTTTATAAATGTACCCATTGGAATTTATCCTGTGCGCCTGAACAAGATAGAATAAATTAATTGATATTCCATATAGCAAGTAAGGGAACATTTGAAGACAATGAGCATGTGCCTCTAATGTTTCTCTACTGGGATTAAGTATCCTCAGTCCCATCCGAATGTGTAAGTTTGACAATGTTCCACTTGATAATGTTCCCAGAAGTGTATTGAGGGTGCAGAATACAGTGGGGCTGTCGCTAGTATTGTTTGGATAATCTTCAGTGCCTACCGAGGGTGAAATAGCTGTTGTATACATTAGATCCAGTCCTTGGTTTATACAAAAATGTATTAGAGAGAAGAAGTGTTAATATAAATAATGGTGACAATTTGAGTGCTCTTAAAGCAGAAGCATTGCACTTAGTTGTTTTGGTGTTTTCTTTGTAAAATTTCCTTGCTAGGGCTTTTGGAGAAGATTCACTTGGAAAATGAGAAATGTAACAAAAGGACAACCAAACTTCTGTGCACAACCAAGCAGCAGGAACTTAGAGCTACTCCTTTGGTAGTTCAATAAGGACATCTCAGAATCTATTTTAGAAAGATAACAAACTAAGATTGGACAAAAGCAAAAATAAAAATAAAACTCTAAAATCATCTAAGAATGCTGACTGTAATAGTAACAATAAGCATTAATGCATAGCTAATCTCATGAGAAAAAGTAATTCTCCATTCTAGTTGCCAGAAATAAAGAGAAATGTAAGATAGTGCTAATTTTTTCCAGGTACTGTTGCTACTACAGCGAGAAAGCATTATTGGATACAAAAAAAATCTTGGTTTATTAAGCCCCCTAGGGATAGGAAAAAGAGCCCATGACCTATATGAGAAGGGAAGTGGGCAATGAGGTCACAAGGATATCCAGGACACCCAAAAATCTATGTTGTTACTGAAAGTAAATAATACAAAAATAGTCACTAACTACCAAGGAAACCTTGCCTGTCTAGTAGGTATTACAAAAAGAAAAAAGAAGTCTCTAAGAAGTCTTAACTTGTACCTGTCAATACAGATTCAGAAAAATACAAAATGTCAGTGGAGAAAACTTCCTATTATCAAAAATATGATCAGTTAAAACAGATTTGCATTGAAAATCAGATTAGACCCAGTAAAGAGATAACTAGTAATCTGGAAGCTAGGTATGAAAAATACTTTCTAAAAGTGGTGTACATATAGCAAAGTAAAGAGCTAGAAAATAATACCAATTGTGGATAAAATATAAGTCAAATATATTTTTAGGATATATTCCTCAAACAGAATAGAGATAATGACTATTTGGGCAACATTAGAAGGAAAATAGCTGAAAGATTTCCAATATGAATTAAAGATATTCATACTTTAAGAAGAAAATCATAAGTCCAGATTAGAATAACTAAAAATTAATCCATAGCTATATGAGTAATAATACATTTTAGACTACCACTGAAAATTTGTACATCAATACATTGAAGATGAATCTGAAAAGACTTGAAGGAACACTTTAAAAACTAAACCCATGGCTTAGAAAAGACACAATATCAACTAGAACAACCAAGCAAAGAGTTCAAAAAGAAAAACAGAAAAGCTAATAAAAACAAACATTTTTGAAAAAAAAAAACAATGGAAAACATCAATAAAATTGAAAGTTGACTATCTGGATAGACAAATAGAAAAGATCTAAAATGGGGGAAAATGAGAGAGAGGGAGAGAACAAACATAACCAATATTATAAGTGGAAAAGAACACATGACTGCACTTCATGGCAGAAAATTTAAGCTAATGAGATATACTATAAATATAGTCAACACAGTAAAAAGGCAATTGTGGAATGGGAAAAATCTTTTCCAATTATATATTAGATAAGAGGTTAATATCCAGAATATACAAAGTATACCTACAACTCAATAAAAGCAAAAAACTTAGGCAGATACCTTGCATGAATATTTCTCTAACCATGATAAGTATATTTAAATATGCTGATTATCACCAATCAGTAGGGAAATGCAAATCAAAACCAAAGTGAGATACCACTTCACACTCATTAAAATGGGTACTATAAACAAAGCGAGGGTAAAAACTTTGTCCTTCATTGGTAGGAATGGCCATGGAAAGTGATACAGTGGGGCTTTTTTCTTTTCTTTTTTCTTTTTTCCTTTTTTTTTTTTTTTTTGACAGGCAGGGTGGACAGTGAGAGAGACAGAAAGGTCTTCCTTCTCCGTTGGTTGACTCCCACCAATGGCTGCTGCAGCCGGCGCACCACGCTGATCCGAAGCCAGGAGCCAGGTGCTTCCTCCTGGTCTCCCATGCGGGTGCAGGGCCCAAGCACTTGGGCCATCCTCCACTGCACTCCCGGGCCACAGAAGAGAGCTAGACTGGAAGAGGAGCAACCGGAACAGAATCCGGCACCCCGACCAGGAGTAGAACCCGGTGTGCCAGCGCCGCAGGCGGAGGATTAGCCTAGTGAGCCGCGGTGCCGGCCTATAGTGGGGCTTTAAAAAGTAAAAATAGAATTACTGTATGATTCAGCAGTTTGGCTTCTGGGTATATATCCCAAAGAACTGAAGGTAGGATCGTGAAGAGACAGTTGCACACTCATGTTTATAGCAGCATTGTTCATAATAGCCAAGAGCTAGAAGTGACTCACATGTTCCTCAATGGATGAACAGATAAACAAGGTGTGCTACACATGCACATAAACAAACAATGGAATATTATTCCAATTTGTAAAGAAAGGATATTCTGGTACATGCTATGAAATGGATGAACCTTGTGGAGATTATTTTAAGTGAAATCGAGAGCCAGGTATCAAGCTCAGGTACTCTAGTATGGAACAGAAGTATTTTCAGTAGCTTCTTAACCACTAGGTTAAACATCTATACCGTGGAAGGCATATTTTGTGAGTACTTCCAATTGTGATACAAGCATAAAGATGTGTTCACATAGAATATATAGTGATTTCATGGTAGTGGTACCTTTTAGGCAGGAACGGAGTGGAAATAGTGAGGTTTGATGCTTTAGTTATATCTGCTATGTTTTTTTATTATAAAAAGATCTGAGATTATAAAGTAAAATGCCATTCTCTTTATATGGACTATGTGTGTGCCTATCATAGAAAAAAATGTGTTTGAATAAAAAACTGTATCTGCTATAGTACACTCTTCTTCTGAGTTACTGGATTCTAGCTCTGATCATTGTCTTTAAGCTATTTTGCAACTCTTTATAAGCTTTAGATAACTGATAGATACAGGGCTCAAATAAAGTTCAACACTGTCACATTAAATCTCTGCAACCTATTAAACTGTCCTCTCTGATAAAAACTAGATTGACTTCTTCTCCCATACCCCAAAATAAAAATCGCAATTTTGTCTTCATTTGCAATTCACCTCAACATCACTTTACTCCATATACATTTGTACTAATTTAACTTGTCCTTTAAACCAGTTGTAACATCTACCCGATTTCCTCAGAGCATGTATATAATTCTTTAACATATGTCAACTTTTATATCTATATGAGACTCATGATTTTACCTTTCCTGAGAATTATATTTTAACACAATTTTTCTGTGTTTGTATTACTTCACAACCTAAAAATATTAATTGGGGCCGGTGTTGTGGCATAGCAGGTTAAGTCTCTGCCTCTGCCTGTGACTCCAGCATTCCATTAGAGTGCAGGTTCAAGAATTGGCTGTTCCACTTCCAATCCAGCTCCCTGCTGGTGGGCCTGAGAAGCTAGCAGAGGATGGCCCAAGTCTTGGGTCCATGGACCCATGTAGGAGACCTGAAAGAAGTTCCAGGCTCCTGGTTTCAGCCTGGCCCAGCTTCAGCCATTGCAGTCATTTGGGGAGTGAACCAGTGGATGAAAGATATCTCTGTCCTCTTCCTCCTCTCTGTAACTCTTCCTTTCAAATAAATTTAACAATACAGATCTTTTAAAAATATGCATTAAATAATAGAAGTTTGGGAAAACCCAAGATATGGAAGCAGAAGAGAGAAGAACCAGCATTAGCATAGTGGAAAATCCCCAGTTTCATGGAAGAAAAGAGACGCATACTCAACGAGGGTTTTTTTTTTTGTTTTTTTGTTTTTTTGTTTTTTTTTTTTGACAGGCAGAGTGGACAGTGAGCGAGAAAGACAGAGAGAAAGGTCTTCCTTTTTGCCATTGGTTCACCCTCCAATGGCTGCCGCGGCCGGCACGCTGCGGCCAGCGCACCGTGCTGATCCGATGGCAGGAGCCAGGTGCTTCTCCTGGTCTCCCAAGGGGGTGCAGGGCCCAAGTACTTGGGCCATCCTCCACTGCACTCCCTGGCCACAGCAGAGAGCTGGCCTGGAAGAGGGGCAACCGGGACAGAATCCGGCGCCCCGACTGGGACTAGAACTCGGTGTGCCTGCACCGCAAGGCGGAGGATTTAGCCTAGTGAGCCGCAGCGCCGGCCTCAATGAGGGGTTTTTGAAAGTGGGACTATGGAGAAACTTTGGAGTTTGATTTTTACATTTAGTTTATGTTTAAAATATTCATTTGTTTATTTGGAAGTGTGTGTGTGTGTGAGAGAGGGAGAGAGGGAGAGGGGGAGAATGTCATCGATCTGCTGGTTCACTCCCCCCAAACGCCTGCAACAGTAGGCGCTGGACAGGCCAAATCTAGGATCCAGAAACTCCATCCAGATCTTCCACATGGGTGGCAGAAATCCAAGTATTGGGGCCATTATTTGCCGCCTCCCAGGTGCATTAGTAGGAAGCTGAATCATGTACACAGAATGGCTGGGACTCAAATAGGCACACTCTGCAATGGGATCTGGGCTTCCAGATGGGAACTTAACCTACTGCACCACAATACCTATGCCTTATAATCATTTTAAATTTACTTCTATGTTTTGTTTGGCTTTCTATCCATTTTCTCCAAACCTTTAGTAAAATAGTTTATTCAAGAAAAGCCTTATACTAGTGCTTTTGGGAATAAATGAAGGGACAAAAGAAGTCAGAATGTGCTGCAGACACTACATAAACACTCCTGAATGAAGTCTCACCGGTTATTTCCACATGGTGGGTTTCAAATTTTCAACTATTTGTTAGAATTATCAGTTCCTTCTTGTCCATGGGGAAAATTAGAGGAAAGACATTTTAGACAAAAATCTAAAAGTAATTTAGCTTCTCTATTAGTGAATGATTTCATAATATTTGTTGGGTTGTTAGAAAGTCATATTTTTTTTTATAAATGTCATGGCTGATGTTAATAAAGGTGCTATTTCCTACCTAAGAGCCCTTGTTCTTGCCTGTGGAATAGAATAAGTGACACTTTATTGGCTCTTGACATTTATGAAAGAGTGCACAGGACAATTGAGATTACTTTATTCGGGCTATTACAACAGGAATCATGCTCATTAATGAAGAACATTGCAAAGAAAAGGAAGGGGGCCTGGAATTTTGTAAAGACAAGTAACAAGGAAGTCATCGATGAGTTTTACAAGAGTCATTAGGAAGGATGGAATTTTGAGTCACTAAGGAAGGTAAAGATGTGTCATATATCAGAATACGAAAGAACAGGAAAGTCCTTTAAGAGCAGGAAGGCCCATTCTCAAAGTATGAAGATTTTTCAGCACTCACTGCTTTCCAGGAACATAGGACACAGTTAAATTTCCACAGTGTCAGCTTTCTCTTTTGTTTGTGATGAATGAAATTATTGTAATTCAGAGAAGGTCATAAACTTTCTGAGTGGAACAAAACAGGTCTGAGTTTCTCAAGGATTCTTACTGGCCTCATTCCTGTGAAACCAGGTGAAACATCTCTTGAGAGTTAGTGACAAAAGTCAATTTTTCTAGAATTCTGGAGATCAGACAGAAGTTTATCTAAAATGAAGAAAAAGAAATGCATCGAAGTAAAGAGCCAGAAATTGGAGCCTGAGAGTAATTGGTCTAGTGAATTTCTAGAGATTGGTAAAGGAAAATTATTTGTACAGTGCCACTCATTTAGTTTCTCAAAATTCTCAACTACAGTTGGTGTTCTTGGTAATGCTATCCAAAGTCATGGTCACCTTTCACATAAGGTCTTACATGACCCAAGCATTTTGAAGGATTTGTTACTAATGAACACATCAGCTTGCCCAGAGAAAATTCCAGACTGTGCATATTCTTCTATGCTGCTGAGTTTTTCAAAGTTTTATAGCAAATCATTGAACTTTATCTAACAAGGCTTCTTCAGATCTAGGGAGAAAGAAGCAATGGCAAGGCAACCTAGAATCTGAACAAGAGTCTTCATAGACAGGTTTTAAATCTAAGTGTCTCCAAGTAAGGTAGAAGGGAGAAAATTTGGGAGTGTTAGTTTGGAGAATTGCCATCTGATAGTGAAAGAAACATAAAGAATCAAAACATTTGATGAGGTTTGACCATTTGGGAAATATAACAGAACACAGTCGAATTTTCAAATACATATCCGAACTGAGTTTTCCACAGTGAAACTAATTGAATAAAATTTCCACCATGGGAAACAGTTTGAATATTCACCAGTCATGGGTGATTTACAAAGAGGTAAAAAATAGCTCGAAGGTAATGAATAGGATCAGTATTTGATTACCCAAAAGGGTATCCTACAGATAATTCATAGTTTTCTATTGAAATATAAATTGTCTCTCTATAATCTCTACCCTTTTGAAAAAAATAATCTCAAAGATTATTCTTGATCACAAGATAAGAGTTGTCTCATTAAAGTTGACATAACCATATACAGAAATACAGCAAGATGGTAATGGTAAATTACCATAAAAGCCCTAACTTGTCTTTTTCCTGCAAGTCTTCATAAGCATTTACAGTCTGGAATCCTGAAAAAGATGCCTGAGGCAAAGAAGCCAAGCCCAGAACCCAACATAAGAGTGCAGAAACTACAAATCTGGTGAATTCCTGTCTTCTTGAGATCCCCCAATTATCCAAAATTTTAAGGACCTGCTCAGCAAGTGATCCTCTTACTTATGTTTAAAGAAGAGAACCATGTAAGCCAGGGTGCTGGACAAGATTTCCCATGAGGGTTTTGTAAATATTAGAACCGTAATGTCAACCTTAGTTTATCCACAGTTTCTGATTATATACTATTTGAGTTTCATTCTCACTATGACACCCCAGGCAAGTCTCAGTAGCATGACCAGTGTTTCCAATTATGTCCTATTGTCTAATATCAGGCAAAGCAGTTCCAGGGCTTAAAAATAGCATCATATTACAGAGTGAGGGCCTTGATGATTGTCTAGATACCTACCATACTGCACACAATTTCTAAAATACTCATATCAATAACACTGACCACACAAATTTAACCTAATCTAGGAAAGGTTAAACATTTCTTCTGATGTAGCAAAACTTCCCATGCAACTCATCAATAATAACATAATAAATAAACCCAATAATTTTGAGCACAGTTTTTTTTTTTTTACAAGGTGAAAGAACAGTTTGTCATTTTCAGGGAACCATAGGAAGGCAATTGTATCTGCAAAAATGACATTTGGAACTCTATTTGGGAAGAAAAAAATATCAAAAGTTGTCAGGAGATTTGAGCACTAGATTAAGAAAGGATCATAGATTACTAAGAAAAAATACTTGGCTTCCTATTTACCAAAGTGATAATAAAAGATTTTTGAAAATAAACATGGAGGGGCTCATACTGTGGTACAGGTTAAGCCATTGTTTATGATGTCAACATTCTGTATCAGAAAGCCTGTTAGCGTTTTGGCTGCTCTGCATCCAACCCAGCTTCCTGCTAATGTGCCTGGAAAGGCAGAGGAAGACGGCCCATGTTCTGGTCCCCTGCCAGCCGTGTGGGAGACCCGGATGGAATTTCTGGTTCCTGGCTTCAGCCTGGCCCAAACCTGGCTGTTGTAGCCATTTGTGGAATGAACCAGCAGATAAAAGATTTCCTCCCACCTCTCCCTCTCCCCTTTCCCCTCTCCTCTCTTTCTCCTTTCCTCCTCTGCCTTTCAAATAAATAAAAATTTCTTTAAAAAAAAAAAAACATGGGACATGAAGACCTGAGTTCTTTACTAAGTAATAAACCTCTGATTTCCTAAATATTCAAGGATATAATAAAGTCAACACAATAAGTTAAAGGCTAGCCTGGCAAGACATAGAATCTTTGCTATCTATGGAGATTACACAGAAGTAAAAAAAACTATTTTATAACATCTTGTTTTGAGCAGATCAGTAATCCAAGAAAATTCTGTCATTTTAGAAGAAAGAACAAAATTCTAGTCGTGTGTCAGTATAATACGACACTAGGTTTCTTTTTAAATACATTATAAAAATCATCAAATATTTGCCAAACTTGATCACAATAGATAAAATTCCATTGCCAAAAACTTTGAAATTTTACTATATCCATATACATACCTTATCATACAACTTTTAAAATAACTGAAATAAACATGTTCATTTGCAAATCCAAATATCTATAACCTCTTGTAACATATAAAAATAAGCAAAAATATGCAAACCCAATTTGTTTATTAATCAGTTTCAGTGTTTGATATTACTTAGAAATGATCTGGGTATCTAATGAATATCTATTAATCAATTCAGTACCAGTTCAAGATTTTAAATTATCTAACAATCAAGAAAATTATGCTCAAATTGAAATACTGAAAAGCATAATTGCTGTTGAAACAAAGTTTGTTAAAGTAGTGATTGGACTTGGTTAAACATAAATTTATATGTTTCACAATCTTATACATTCAGTGGATGTAACAGTAGCTTCATTAGTAAACCTGTATAATTTTAGGGAAAGCATTCCCTAGAATAAAAAATTATAAGTATATTATACTTAAAACTGATAGAGAAGATAATGCTTTTCATGAAACCAAAAATGTGAAAAGATCTTTGTCAGGGCGGCGCCGCAGCTCACTAGGCTAATCCTCCACCTGTGGCGCCAGCACCGCAGGTTCTAGTCCCGATTGGGGTGCCGGATTCTGCCCTGGTTGCTCCTCTTCCAGTCCAGCTCTCTGCTGTGGCCCGGGAAGGCAGTGGAGGATGGCCCAAGTCCTTGGGCCCTGCACCCACATGGGTGACCAGGAGGAAGCACCTGGCTCCTGGCTTCGGATTGGCACAGCGCGCTGGCCGTAGCTGCCATTTGTGGGGTGAACCAACGGAAAAGGAAGACCTTTCTCTCTGTCTCTCTCTCTCTCTAATTCTGCCTATCAAAAAAAAAAAGATCTTTGTCAAAGATTTACCTAAATGATGCAAATTTGAATTCCCACATGTTTCTGAGTTTGTTTCTGTAAAAATACTTTTTTAAGTTAAGCACGTTGTAAGCTTGGAGAAATAAATCTCCTTAGTTTCTGGGAATTTTAGGAATATTTTATTTATGTAAGTGGGTTTTTAAAGCTCTACAAGCCAATCGGTATAGATCCCTATTAATTTTTTGGTGCTTTATTTACTTACTAGAAAGGCAAAGTTGTTGGGGCCAGTGTTGGCGCACAACAGGTTAAGCCATTGTCTGTGATGCATCCCAAATAGGAGCGCACTTTTGAGTCCCCTCTGCTCTGCTTCCCATCTGCCTCCCTGCTAGTGTGCCTGGGAAAGCAGCAAAGCAAGACGAAGTGCTTGAGCCCCTGCACCCACATGGGAGACCCAGATGGAATTCCAGGCTCCTGGCTTTAGCCTGGCCCAGCCCTAACTCTTGGAGTCAGTTGGGGAGTGAATCAGTGGGGAGTGAATCAGTTGATAAAAGATTCTCTCTTCCCCCTCTCTCCCCCCTCTCTCCCCCTCTCTCCCCCTTTCTGTCTCTATGTCTCTCTATATAACTCTACCTTTCTAATAAATCTTAGGGGAAAAGGGGAAAGAAAGGCAGAGTTACAAGAATGTGAGAGAGAGAGCTTTGACTGCTGGTTCACTCTCCAAATGGTTGTAATGGCCAGGGCTGGGCCAGGCCAAAACCAGGAGCCAGGAATTCAGGCATTAGCAGGGAGCTGGATCAAAAGCGGAGCAGCCAGGACTTGAACCTGTGCTCCAATATGGGATGCTGGTGTTTCAGGCTGTGGGTTTACCCTCTGTCCCACAGTGCCAACACTGAGCCCTTTTAATTTGAGACATTTTAGTCTTAATTTATTTGTTATTAATATTATCTAAAAGTAGGAAATATTTCAAACACTCAGTGGCAGGTAAAGTACATGAATTGCAGCCATAAACATACAGACCCAAAAAGAGGGAAAATTTATAGGTTTGATTGTCAAATTTCAGCTAAAACAATAAGATTTTAGCCATGGGTCAAGTATAAACAGAAAAATATACCTTACCACTTAAGGTATTTACTTCCAAATGGAAGTAAAATTCTTCTTTGATTTGGACTCCAAATAGACAAAGGAAAGACTAACAAACTATTTTTTGTTCTCTTTGACCTTCAACTATGTCTATAAATTATTAATCCATTTACAGAGATCATAAAATGATAAGACTATTAAACCAAAAGAAGCCAGCATCAAAAATCAAGCCACTACTCGAAAACAATCAAAATAAAATTCCTACTGTGGACAAGAGTTAGGAGTTTAGGAAGAGGAGTCAGATTCATTGTCAGGTCTCCAACTGCCAGTCAGAAACAGAGTACAAAATGCTCAGAGAGGCCTCCTTTACTTGATGGAAGTAAATCGGAAGGCAAGGTGCAGTCCCATGCAAGTCATAGAACCAAATTATGAAAGACAAAATGTATCAGAAAGTTAAAGAGGTTATTTTATTCAGCCTCTTGCAAGAGGGTACTTTCAATAATGAGGAATATTAAAAGAAAAGAAATCTGGGGCTCATGGAGACAGAGGAATAAGAGTCCTCAGTGAATATTATGGATCTTTTGAGGAAGGATGGAAATGCGCCTTATTGGAATAACCGAGTGCTGTGGTTTAAATATTGTCTTCATGAATTCATGCAGGAGTTTAGTCCCAAAATCTTAGGTGAAAGTGTGGAAACTTAAACCAGTCATGGAGTAGAGTCTTTAGGAAGGGACTAGGTTGGATTTGATTATCCCAGTGAAGCTTCCATGACGGAATTCTGGTGATGTTATAAAGAAACAGAAAAACAAAGACAAATAAACACAGTCATGCTTGTTCTCTGTCCCTTGCCTTTTCATGCTTTCACCACTATGGGACCCTACCAGTAAGAAGCCACCAGCAGATAAAGCTCCTGCACCTTACACCTGCAGAAACATGAGCCAAAATAAAGCTCTTTGGCTGATAAAGTTATGCTGCCTCAGGTATTTCAGTAGAGTAATGAAAAGCTGACTAGGGGCCGGCGCTGTGGCTCACTTGGCTAATCCTCCGCCTGCGGCACCAGCATCCCACATGGGTGCTGGGTTCTAGTCCCGGTTGTTCCACTTCCAGTCCAGCTCTCTGCTGTGGCCCGGGAAGGCAGTGGAGGATGGCCCAAGTGCTTGGGCTCCTGCACCCATGTGTGAGACCAGGAAGAAACTCTTGGCTCCTGGCTTCAGATCGGCACAGTACCGGCCGTAGCAGCCATTTGGGGGGTGAACCAACGGAAGGAAGACCTTTCTCTCTGTCTGTCTCTTTCTCTCTGTCTGTAACTCTACCTGTCAAATAAAAAAATCTTTAAAAAAAAGGTGACTAATACATTACATAGGGGTGGGGTAGGTCTTATACTTGATATTCAAGAGTAGGATGGTCCTTTGAAGTCAACAGTTTCTCGACACCAAAGTACTGGGTGGGTGGGTGGGAGTCCTCAACTATCACTTCTTTTTGAAATCACAGGGTTAAGTTCAACATTGTCACATTTAATAGTGGAAACTTCGTAAAATGAAATCATTGAGGTATAGATTACTTTTGACTCTAATTTCTCTTATAATTGTCACTGAAGTTTCATATGCTACTCTTTCAGGTAGGAGAGGTGCTACCTATGTACTAAATTCTTCCATTTATTTCCATTCTGTCATTTATAAACTCTGATCTACTTTAATATTCAAATTTATAATTCCTAGTGTAGATGGTTGGTTATTTTGTTAGAAACACTACTTTCATCCAAATATAAAAGGTCTTCAAAACATTCATGGGGAATGTGTATTATGAAAAATGTGTGCATGGATTTCAAAAATTTTCTGCAGCAAAACAAATTTATCTTTTAATTTTTTAAGATTTTTTTGAAAGGCAGAGTTACATAGAGGTAGAAGTAAAGGGGAGGGGGATGGAGACAGAAAGAGAATATTAATTCATACACTGGTTCACTTTTCAGATGGCTGCAATTTTCAGGGCTGGGCCAGGCTGAAGCCAGGGACCAGGAGCTTCATACAGATCTCCAACATGAGTGCATGGGCCCAAGCACTTGGGCTATAATCTACTGCTTCTACAGGTGCATCAGTAGGGAGCTGGATCAAAAGTGGAGCAGCTGGGACTGGAACCAGTGTCAATATGAAATGAGGCACTGCAGGTGGTAGCTTAACCTGCTGCTGCCACAGCACCAGCTCCAAATTTATCTTTTAATTCCATTTTTCCTTGAAATTTTTGAAGTTTCCTTGTATCCTAGACATAATGCTAGAAAAATCCTATGAGTTCCAGTAGTCTCTTAGTGGAGCTCTTTGGATCCCCTAAATAAAGAATCATATCATCTGCAAAGAGGGATAGTTTGAGTTCTTCCTTCCCAATTTGTATCCCTTTAATTTCTTTTTCTTGCCTAATGGCTCTGGCTAAAACTTGCAGAACAATATTGAATAGCAATGGTGAGAGTGGGCATCCCTGTCTGGTACCAGGTCTCAGTGGAAACGCTTCCAACTTTTCCCCATTCCATATGATGCTGGCCATGGGTTTATCATAAATTGTCTTGATTTTTGTTGTTTTTTTTTTTGACAGGCAGAGTTAGAAAGAGACATAGAGAAAGGTCTTCCTTTTCCGTTGGTTCACCCCACAAATGGCAGCTATGGCTGGCGTGCTGTGCTGATCCAAAGCCAGGAGCCAGGTGCTTCCTCCTGGTCACTCATGTGGGTGCAGGGCCCAAGGACTTGGGCCATCCTCCACTGCCTTCCCGGGCCACAGCAGAGAGCTGGACTGTAAGAGGAGCAACCAGAGCAGAATCTGGCACCCCAACCGGGACTAGAACCCGGGGTGCTGGTGCCACAGGCAGAGGATTAACCTAGTGAGCCACGGCGCTGGCCCAGTTGCCTTGATTTTATTGAGAAATGTTTCTTCTATACCCAATTTGCTAAGAGTTTTCATCATGAAAGGGTGTTGTATTTTATCAAATGCTTTCTCTGCGTTGATTGGGATAATCATATGTTTTTTCTTCTGTAGTTTGTTAATGTGGTGTATCACATTGATTGATTTGCGAACATTGAACCATCCCTGCATACCAGGGATAAATCCCACTTGTGGGGAGCAGCCCGGACTGGACTGAGTTACTGGAATTAAGACTTATTCTATGCATCTGCTCTCCCACAATATGGCGCTGGGAGAGAAGTAAACAGCTTCCGCACAGCTGCCTCCAGTTCAACCAATAAACTGTAGGACTTGCTCCTGATTGGAGGAGAGCAGCGTACTCGGCATGTGGGCAGCCGAGTTGGGATTGGCGGAGGAGGACTATAAAGGAGGAGAGAGACGGCATGCACCAGGAACATCTAAGGGGAACATCTATCTGAAGGAACACCTGTGCAGCCCCCGAGAGAGCCGGCCGGCGGTGTGCCGCTCCCCCGCGGAAGTGGGGAATGTGGCAGGGGGAACTGCCCTTCCACGGAGGTGGAAGGGACGGTAGCCAACCCGGGAAGAACCAGCAGCAAACCCGGGGAGGGCCGAGCAGACGAAAGAACAGCGCAGGGTCCTGTGTCGTTCCTCCACGAAGACGGGGAGTGACATAATGGTGCCGTGACTCGGATATGAAGCCTAGGCAGGGTTCTGTGTCGTTCCCCCATGAAGACGGGTAGCGACACCACTTGGTCTGGGTGGATGGTCTTTCTGATGTGTTGTTGAATTCCATTGGCCAGAATTTTATTGAGGACTTTAGCATCTATGTTCACCAGAGAAATTGGTCTGTAATTCTTTCTCTGCTGCATCTTTTTCAGGTTTAGGAATTAAGGTGATGCTGGCTTCATAGAAAGAATTTGGGAGGATTCCCTCTCTTTCAATTGTTTTGAATAGTTTGAGAAGAATTGGAGTCAGTTCTTCTTTAAATGTCTGGTACAATTCGGCAGTGAATCCATCTGGTCCTGGGCTTTTCTTTGTTGAGAGGGCCTTTATTACTGTTTCAATTTCTGTCTCAGTTATGGGTCTGTTTAGGTTTTCTATGTCTTCCTGGTTCAATGTAGGTAGGTTGCATGTGTCCAGGAATCTATCCATTTCTGTTAGATTTCCCAGTTTGTTGGCATACGACTCTTTGCAGTAATTTCTGATGATTCTTTTTATTTCTGTGGTGTCTGTTGTTACGTTTCCTTTTTCATCTCTAATTTTATTGATTTGAGTCTTCTTTCTCCTTTTTTTAGTTAGTTAGGCCAATGGTGTGTCAATTTTGTTCATTTTTTCAAGAAAAACAGCTCCTCATTTTGCTGATCTTTTGTAATGTATTTTGGAGTCAATTTTGTTGATTTCTTTTCTAATTTTAATTATTTTTCTTCTACTAGTGTTGGGTCTCGTTTGCTGCAGTTTTTCTAGATCCTTGAGATGCATGGATAGTTCATTTATTTGGTGCCTTTCCAATTACTTGATGTAGGCACCTATTGCTATAAACTTTCAGCTTAACACTGCTTTTGCTGTATCCCATAAGTTGTGATATGCTGTGTAGTTAACTTCATTTGCTTCCAGAAAGTCTTTGATTTCTCTTTTGATTTTTTCTACGTCCCAGTGTTCATTCAGGAGCATGTTGTTCAGTCTCCATGTGTTTTCATATGCTCTAGGGATTCCTGAGGTGCTAATTTCCAGCTGCATTCCACTGTGGTCTGAGAAGCTGCATGGTATGATTCTAATTCTTTTGAATTTTCTGTGACTTGCATTATGGCCTAGTATGAGGTCAATCCTAGAGTAAGTTCCATGTACTGCTGTGAAGAATGTGTATTCTGGAACTGTAGGATGAAAAGTTCTGTAGATATCTGTTAGATCCATTTGGGCTATAGTGTTGATTAAATCTGCTGTTTGCTTGTTGATCTTCTGTCTGGTTTATCTATCTGTTGCTGAAAGTGGAGTATTGAAGTCTCCCAGTACTATCGTATTGGAGTCTGTCTCCCTTTAAGTTCCTCAACATTTCTTTTAAATAGCCAGGTGTCCTGTAATTAGGTGCATATCCATTTATAATAGTTATATATTCCTGTTGAATTGATCCCTTAATCATTACATAGTGTCCTTCTTCTCTTTTAACAATTTTTGTGTGAAATTCTATGTTGTCTGATATAAGGATGGCTACACTAACTTTTTTTTGGTTTCTGTTGGCATGGAATTTCTTTTCCCATCCTTTAACTTTCAGTCTGCATGCATCTTTGTTGGAAAGATGTGTTTCTTGTAGACAACAAATAAATGGGTTTTATTTTTAATCCATTCAGCCAGTCTGTATCTTTTACCTGGAGAGTTGAGGCCATTTACATTCAAGTTGACTATTCGTAAGTATTGACTTTGCCTTGCCATTTTTCTAAAAATATTCTTATTTTTTTACTTTGAATTTCCTTTGACTTTTTTTTTACAGGCCATTAGAGAGACAGAAAGAAAGGTCTTCCTTCCGTTGGTTCACCCCGCAAATGGCTGCTACAGCTGGCGTGCTATGCTGATCTGAAGCCAGGAGCCAGGTACTTCCTCCTGGTCACCCATGCGGGTGCAGTGCCCAAGCACTTGGGCCATCCTCCACTGCCTTCCCAGGCCACAGCAGAAAGCTGGATTGGAAAAGGAGCAACCGGTACAGAATCTGGCGCCCTGACCGAGACTAGAACCCAGGGAGCTGGCGCTGCAGGCGGAGGATTAGCCAAGTGAGCCACGGCACTGGCCTCCTTTGACCTTTTACTGGGAGATTTTTCCTTTACCTTCTTTTGTAGTGATGACCATGTTTCTGTGGTTCTGTGTGCAGCACTTCCTTAAGCATCTTTTGTAGGGCTGGACGGGTAGAGAAAATTTCTTTCCATTTCTGTTTCTTATGGAAGGTCTTTATTTTACCTTCATTCATTAATGAGAATTTTGAAGGTTATAGTACTCTGTTCAAACTTTTTTTCTCTTAAGTCTTGGAATATATCTCACCTTTCTTTCCTAACCTGTAGGGTTTCTGATGAGAAGTCTGCTGTGAGTCTCACTGGAGACCCTCTGAAAATAATCTTGCATTTCTCTTATGCACATTTTATAATCTTTTCTTTATGTTTTACTGCTGTGAATTTGATTACAATGTGTTGTGGTGAAGATCTTTTCTGGTAATGTCTATTAGAAGTTCTATGTGCTTCCTGTACTTGAATGTCCTTTTCTTTCTCCAAAGTAGGGAAGTTTTCTGTTATTATTTCAGTAAAAAGGCCTTCTAAGCCTTTCTCTCTTTCCATGCTTTCAGGAACCCCTAGAACCCATACGTTAGGTCATTTGATAGTATCACAGATTCCCAAAAGTGCTTTTAGTTTTCTAATTTCCTCTTCTTGTTTTTTGTTTGACTGTATAATTTCCTGTGCTTTGTCTAAGTTAGATATTATTTCTTCTGCTTCACCGATTCTGTTTTTAAAGCTTTCCAGTTCATTTTTTATTCTATTGAATCTTCATTTCATTTTTATTTCTCTTTAAGATCTCAATTTCGTGTCAGAAATTTTCTTTCATGTCATGTACAGATTTCAGTAATTCGTGCATTTTCTTCTGATTACTTCTATTACTTCTGATTTTTCTTCGATCTCATCCTCTTCACAATCTAATACTGAAGGGTTGTGTTCCTTTAGGGGCATCATGTGGCCTTCCTTATTCTTGTTTCTTGAATTGGTGCATTTGTTATTTGGCTATGCCTCTGTAGATAAGTATAGTGTCTGTTCTCATTGAATATCTAGAGGCATGTGGTAGGCATGGCCAGGGAGCTCTGTTAAGTTTTCCAGGGAGAAGAGCATGTCTAAGGTGACACACCCAGGTTTGGAGTGGTAAATCTCCTCTTTTTTTATGAGAAAAGAGGTTTATTCTGCTCAGCTGAGCTCCTCTCCTCAAAGGAAACCAGTACCTGAGCACTAGCCCCAATTACTATAATATTCATCCACTCTTCCCCAAGGACAACACAAAGGATCTGTTTAGTCCTTAGTGTAAGCTCATATTCCCCAGCAGTGTCCCTCACCAGGTAAACAGGGAGCCCTGAGCATGTTTAGTCTCCCACAGTGACTGCCGCCCAAATTCCTAACTGCTCCCTAAGTCCTCCTACACAGCCTCAGTTTTTTTTTTTAATTTTAATTTATTTTTTTTATTTTTTTGACAGGCAGAGTGGACAGTGAGAGAGAGAGAGAGAGACAGAGAGAAAGGTCTTCCTTTGCCATTGGTTCACCCTCCAATGGCCACCACAGCCGGCGCACCACGCTGATCTGATGGCAGGAGCCAGGTGCTTCTCCATGGGGTGCAGGGCGCAAGCACTTGGGCCATCCTCCACTGTACTCCCGGGCCATAGCAGAGAGCTGGCCTGGAAGAGGGGCAACCAGGACAGAATCCGGCGCCCCGACCAGGACTAGAACCTGGTGTGCCGGCGCCGCAAGGCGGTGGATTAGCCTAGTGAGCCGCAGCGCCGGCCAGCCTCAGTTTTTTTCACAGACCCAGCACACAAGCCTCACACAGTCATAAGCTCCCAGCTCCCATTAGTTCTCCCCACCAGACTCTGGAGTCTACGCAGCTAATTGCTAGGCACCGATATGAGCTGGCCTAGCTGTTACATAGGTCTAGAATGTTGCCGGCTGTATTGGCTTGTTACAGGATGTCATTGTAAGGTGATCAGAGAGAGAGAAACATGTCCCTCCTTTTTTTTTTCTCATTTAGATTGGGAAGTACACTATTCCCCAATAGGGGTCCAAGGTGGGTTCCCTCTAGGCACTTCCTGGAAGCAGCTTTATCAGCAGTGGCTTGGGCTCCTGTAGTCTGGTCTCACTTCACACTCCAGAGCTGGTGCTGAGGTTGTCGGCTGCTGGGGTCCTGAGTTTTGTGTGTCCACGCCCTCCACATAGGTCCACTGTGTCACTCTAATCTGTGTAGAGTTTCCTCTGCCACTTTGCCTAACTCTTCCCTCAGACTGCACTCTCTCCACCTTTTTAAACTATTTTTTCCTAGACTAGGGCAGTAAGCTTCCTCCATACTCCGCCATCTTGGAAGCTCTCTCACAAATTTATTTTTCAGTCCAATTATTTATAATTTGGCTGCTAGTTCAGAAGAACATTTTGGCCCATGCCATGGAACTTAGAGAACCACTTTAGGTGAATGCTTCTACCCTAACAGGCCAAGTCTCAGGTTTTTCATAATTTGCAACTTACTTTGGTTTGGAATTATAAGACACTATTTGGCCTTGTGAAGAGGAAGCACTGGAGGACCCACATGTTTTATACCTGTCCATATAAAATTACAATTACTTTTATTACAAAATACCTTATTTGACAGGGTCAATAAGGGAGCAAGGTAGAAATTGGGAAAAGGGGGGGTCTAGAAATTTAAAATTCAGTTCTCAATTTTTGAACAAATGATGCACAGAAATGAAACCATTAAATTATTTTTCTACTCTTCAAATAGTAATTACCTTTATGGAGATGTCTTGTTCCAGCTATGATTCCTCTGACTCTACATTAATTAAGAAATTCAAGTGATAATTTATATAAAATTAAGTTAATTATTATTCTTAGTTTGCCCATGATTTTTTCTGTATGGGTAAAGTTGAGCTTTTTAACACTTTGTTAACTTTAATATAAACATATTTGATATGTTTCAGATAATTATAAAGATTCAGATAATTATAAACCTCCGGAGTTTTCTCTTGTTAGTTAGGAGGCCTTTTTCAATATTTTTAACAATGAATAAGATATAAGACTTATATGGATTTTTTAAAAGATTTTTTTTAATTTTATTTGAAAGTCGAATTACATAGAGAAGGAGAGGCAAAGAGAGAGAGAGGTCTTCCATCGGGGGTTCACTACCCAGTTGGCCTCAATGGCAGGAGCTGCGCTGTTCCGAAGACAGGAGCCTAGAGCTTCTTCTGGGTTTCCCACGCAGGTGCAAGGGCTCAAGGACTTGGGCCACCTTCTACTGCTCTCCCAGGCCTTAGCAGAGAGCTGGAGCGGAAGTAGAGCAGCTAGGACTAGAACCGGTGCCCATATGGGATGCTGGCACTGCAGATGGCTGTTTTACCCGCTGCACCACAGCACTAGCTCCTGGATTTTTTTTTTTCATTTTCGATTCTCTTTATATACAGAAGATCAGTTTAGCATACATTAAGTAAAGATTTCAGCAGTTTGCTCCCACACAGAAACATAAAGTGAAAAATAATAGATGATTTTTTTTAAATGATGATGAAACCAGATCAGACCTATTGTCATGTTTAATCCCAGTGAGATTCAAGTTGGGAATTGATAATTTCTTTTTTTTTTTTTTACAGAAGATCAGTTTAGTATACATTAAGTAAAGATTTCAACAGTTTGCACCCCCATAGAAACACAAAGTGAAATATACTGTTTGAGTACTCATTATAGCATTAAATCTCAATGTACAGCACATTAAGGACAGAGATCCTACATGAGGAGTAAGTGCACAGTGACTCCTGTTGTTGACTTTACAAACTTACACTCCTATTTATGGCATCAGTAATCTCCCTATGCTCCAGTCATAAGTTTCCAAGGCTGTGGAAGCCTTTTGAGTTCTCCGACTCTTATCTTGTTTAGACAAGGTCATAGTCAAAGTGGAGGTTCTCTCCTCCCTTCAGAGAAAGGTACCTCCTTCTTTGAAGACCTGTTCTTTCCACTGGGATCTCACTCATGGAGATCTTTCATTTAGGTCTTTTTTTTTTTTTTTTTTTTTTTTTTTTTTTTTTTTGCCAGAGTGTTAGCTCCTGGATTTTTTAATACACACACACTACTTATTTTGTACATATGGTGAAATTTGCTTTTTAAGGGGCCAGCATTGTGGCATAGCTGGTAAAGCCACTGCCTGCAGTGCTGGCATCCCATATGGACGCCAGTTCAAATTCCAGCTGCTCTTCTTCCAATCCAGCTCTCTGCTATGGCCTGGGAAAGCAGCAGAAGATGGCCCTAGTCCTTGGGCCCTGCATCCACGTGGGAGACCTGGAAGAAGCTCCTGCCTCCTGCCTCCTGCCTCCTGCCTCCTGCCTCCTGCCTCCTGCCTCCTGCCTCCTGCCTCCTGGCTTCAGATCAGCGCAGCTCTGGCCATTGCGGCCATCTGGGGGAGTGAACCAGAGGATGGAAGACCTCTCTCTCTGCCTCTCCTTCTCTCTCTGTGTAACTCTGACTTTGAAATAAATAAATAAATCTTTTAAAAAATTGGCTTTTTAGGACAAGAATACACAATATACTGATATTTAATTTTTGTGTTTATCTGAGAATTATTTCCCGAAAAAATATCTTGCAGTCTCAGTAGCCTAAATGTGTGATTTCAGAACACAATGGACAAAATTCCCAGAACTTTTCTTTTTCTTGGCTCTTATTTATGTCTTTGTAATAATAACACTTGGCCTTTGAAATTTCTGAGTGAATGGTGAGTTTTACCCCTCCCCAACCAGCCTAATGAGTTAATTTAAAATTTTCTCACCTATTTGGTTTAGTGGCCAGGATCCATAAATTTTGTGGTGATGTGAATTAATCCAATTAAAAGGCACCTTCTTTCTTGCTGTGAGGTAAGCTGCACCTCTTTTTTGTTCCAATTTTCTGATATCCTTCCCAAAGGGTGCCAGCCCTAGATTAATTAACAACTTTGTAAAGACTTCCTTCACTAAAGTGAGTTAAGGATAACATGCTGTGTCTTTCTAAGGTCAACAGACTATTAATTCCAATCTTTTCATTGTCATGTGTAAATGTTAGAGGTGTGTGTGTGCGTGTGTGTGTGTGTGTGTGTCTATTTTCCTTGTCATTGGATATCACAGGCTTTCAAATGAAGAGTGTAAAGATGTGTCATAGGACACATTTCCTAATATGCCACTAAAAGTACTAAATAATATTTTGAGCCTCTTCTGTGTGATAATGTAAAGGGATCTTGCCAGGAACTAACAGGGTAGTATTTTATCTATGCTAATGTGTTGAATTGTAACTTTGGTAAGAAAAGTTTATATCTAGTATTCAGTAATTCAAGAATGCTAATAGGGTTGTGTTCATTCCATCTGAATGGGAAATACAACTCTACAAAGCATGAGATTTCAGCACTGCCTAAATCTCTCATCTTCCTTCAGGTGGTAGTCCTTAGACAAGAACAGGAAGACTTTCTCAAATTTTGTCAAAGGTGAAAATGTTTTACAAAATTATCCCTTTTTCATAATGTTATGATTTTTTGTTTGATAATGCTAGAATACAATGTTCAAAACAAATACAGATAAAATGACTATGTGGTAAAGGTTTTATCTAACTCATATGACAAAATCAGTTATATGTAGGTCAAAAGAAAAGTCCAAAAACCCAAATATTTATGGAACAGAGGAAGTGAATTACAAGTGGAAACAAAACTTTTTTCTAAGAGTAGAGGGTAAGAGTATGTATGCGGGGGATGCTAATTAATTAATGCTACTTACAGAATTTATGTATGTATCCGGTATCTTCATCTTAAAGATTGGAGATAGGGGCCACCATTGTGGAACAAAGTGTTTAGTTGCCACTTGCGATGACAGCATCCCATATTGAATTGCTTATTCATGTCCCAGCTGCTCTACTTCACATCCAGCTTCCAGCTAACGCAACTGGGAAGGCAGCAGAAGATGGCCCAAGTATGTGGGCTCCTGTCATCCAGGTGGGAGACCAAGATGGAATTCTTGGCTCCTGGCTTCAGCCTGGCCCAGATCTGGCTGTTACACCCATTTGGGAAGTGATTCAGCTGATGAAGAACTCTGTGTGTGTCACTCTGATTTTAATTAATTAATTAATCTTTTTTGAAGATATGGAAATAACTCATAGGTAACTATTAAGGCTAATATCAAATAACCTAGAATAAATGCCATAAAGAATCCATAGTTTTCCATTGAAATATAACAGTTTATTGGCAGTAATTTCCTGCTTCTATTTGTTTTTATAATTTCACATGAAATTTGTGTATCAGACTTCTCTTATTAGAGTGAACAGCAAATTTTAAATATCAAATACTGGGCTCTAATTCCTTATGTTACTTATTAAGCCTATCATAAAGAGGAGAATTAGGGGCCAGCACTGTGGCACAATGGGTTAAAGCCCTGGCCTGCGATGCTGGCATCTCATATGGGTACCAGATCGAGTCCCAGTTGCTCCACTTCCAATCCAACTCTCTGTTATGGCCTGGGAAGACAGTAGAAGGTGGTCCAAGTGCTTGGGCCCCTGTACCCACGTGAGAGACCCAGAAGAAGCTCCTGGCTCCTGCCTTCAGATCAGCTCAGCTCTGGGTATTGTGGCCATTTGAGGAGTGAACCAGTGGATTGAAGACTCGCTCTCGCTCTTGCTCTACCTCTCTCTCTAACTCTTTCAAATAAATAATAAATCTTTAAAAAATTACTCTCAAAGACGCCTAAAATTCCTCAATAATTTTTTAAAAACTTACTGTTATGAATATAATATTTAGCTAAAGAAGCATGACATCAGAAAATACTTTCGGTGTCTGGCATTGTGATGTAGCAGGTTGAACTACCACTTCAGATGCCAGCAATCCATATAAGTGCCGGTTTGAGACCCAGCTGCTCCACTTCCAGTTCAGCTCCCTGCTAGTGTGCCTGGGACAGCAGTGGAAGATGGCACAAGTGCTTGGCCCCTGCAGCCCATATGGAAGACCTGGAAGAAACTCCTGGCTTCTGGCTTTGGTCTGGTCCAACCCTGGCCATTGCAGCCATTTGGGGAATGAACCAGTGGATGGAAAATCAATCAATCAATCTCTCTCTCTCTCTCTCTCTGTCTCCCCTCCTTTCTCTGTAACTCTGCCTTTCAAATGTATTAAAAAACAAATCTTTAAAAATAAATTTTAACAAATAAAATTTTTAAAAAGAAATTTTTGAAAGGATACTTTCAATGCCATTTTATTTAGTTAGTTCCAAAAATTGGTCAGACTAAACTAGTTTGTTTATGAAGACATGCCTATTCAATATAATGATAAAGAAAAGAAAAAACATAAGTATTGTAAAATCTATATATAAAAGAATTTCTTGCTTGCATAAAGGAGTCTGGTGATGAATTGAAAAGAATTTAAATACTGCGTCTAACTGGGTGTCTTAAGATCAGTGCACATACCAGCACTCCTTCAGGCAGTCACCATGGTCTCATGTAATGATTTTGTATTATTTCAGACCCTCTACATATGTGATGCTCCAGTGCTTGTGTGTAGCGATAGAACCATTTCACATAGTCAAGGACTGTTCTGTTGACTTTCTTCTTCCTCACACATTATGCAACTGTGCCACCGTTATAACAGAAGTCATTGTAGGAGAGGAAAAATGCTTTTCCATCTATCTTCCCTGGTTCTCTGCTTGGGCCTGCGATTTAGACTAACAAAAAGCAGATCACCAAGAGAAATACGAGTGGGACCGTATGGACACATGCAGCGGGGGGAAATTCAGTAATGTGTCCCTCAGATAGAAAGTTACAACTTTAGGTTACTATAGTATTTGCCCAGAGAAGAAACATCCAAAAAGTACAGACTGAAGAGTGGCACGGTGACTGCAGTAGTCTAAGTCAGCCAGCATGTTTTCTGTGCTCGCCAAAACGCCCTGCAGATAACTCCCAAGCACAGGCTTTCAAGGAACTCTACCCAGGACCAAGGGAAATCTATACCTTAAGAAGGAATAAGCTTTATGTCTTAGGGCCATTGTATGAAGAGTGATGAACAGCCCCAATGTTTGCCTCCCCCTGCATATGGATAAAATCTCCTTGGAGAATGAATGTGACATTATAAGGTACCTCCTTAATCAAAAATCAAAAATGTTAGATATTACCAGTGTCCTTCAGTTTTCAATGGATGCTCTTTGGTTTTCAGTGTGATTGATAAGCATATATATATATATATATATATATATATATATATCTTGATTAGATAGATAGATATCTTAAACCTGACTGCATATACCCAACCTGTAAGTAAAGTATAAAACCTATAAGCAAAGTCAAGCTTGTGGACAGCCAACTTGCACACCTAAGTCTGCAGTTTGTCCAGCTGCATAAATGTCTGCTTTCATTTTCCAACCGAACTCTATTTCAGTCAACAGAAGTTATAAAACAAAAGAAAAGCTTCAGGCTTCTGAGGGTAGCAGACTATGGGAAGGTTAGGGTTATGGGGGAAATAATGGAGTAAGGTTTGCTTGTGCAGGTCCACCTCAGTGCCCAACTTTCCATCATACTCATGTCTGTGAAACTTCTCCAGGAGAGGGGACTTTTGGAAGTCCTTGTTTCTCAGGGGCTTCCTATCAGGTGATGAAAGCTCCAGGAAGTCTGATTTCTGCATCTGTTAAATCTGAAATGCCTTTGGCTCAAAATAACCCTTGTGCTAAAGTGGTATACTTTGGAGTGTTGTATCCGGAATGCCTTCTTCATACAGACATGGCTGTATCCAGGACTGACCCTAAAGCACTCTGCCATAGAGTTTTCCTTCATAAAAGAAGTAGAAACTTAGATTCAGTATATGGGTAAAGGCCAGCTGCATATTGGCTGTCAAATTCATTGAATGCTGGGCAGAACTGAACATAAAATGTTGACAACAACTTGTGCTATTTATAAAATTTCTGAGCAGAGATGCTAGTGGTATTGTGGGCAGGATAATTCTTTAACATTAATTGTCCTAAATGGTCCATGTTATTTAGCAGTGTTAGAAGTTGGGCAGTAGCACTCCAGTTGTGACATCCATAAAGCCTCCACCTATTTCCAATTACCTGTGCAGGATGTTCCACCCCTGGTTGAAAATATTACCACAGCAGTCAGGAGGTAGAAATAAACCAAGTGTATATAAACAGAATGGGTAAACAAAATGTCATATGTAAGTAGAATGAAATATTATTCAGCCCTAAAAAGAGGAAATTGTGTCACATGCTACAACATGGCTGAAACATGTCCTCAAGGTTCATTATACTATGAAATAAGCCAGTCACAAATTGAGAAAAAGGTATTATACATAATACAAAAGTGTGTTATGAATAATCAGACTCAAAGACTTAGAAAGAATGGTGGTTGCTAGGGGTAAGGAAGAGAGGGACATGGGGAATTTTTTTTAATGAGTATAGATCATGTTGCAAGATGAAAAAGTTCTGGAGATTAGTAACAATGTGAATGTACTTAATATATTCTTAAACATGATTAAGTGCATACTTAAAATGATTAGAATGAACTTTAAATTTAAAAATTACTAAAATTATAAATTTATGTTATCTGTGTTTTGCCACAATTTTTAAAAATACTGTCAAACTAAAATATCAAGAAAAGCATTATTTTGGTTCCTATGGTATTATATTGCTTACATAATGGCACACTTAAACAGTGACTCTTTACAAATTATTACTTTGAAATTTGCGAGAAGAGAACTAATCACATATTTCTCAAGAACTAATCACACATCTCTCATACATCTTAAGAAAGATTTCCTTTAGAGACATCATTGACCCTGACATCAGTTCTCTGCTTGGTAGAGTGGCCTAGAAAATGTTTTATAAAAGTCTTAGGGATTTTCTATACAAGTTATTTCCAGAATTTTTGGCAAATAAAATGCATCAGGGATAGTCCTGGACAGAAATGTGAACTCATGTTAAAATAAAAGTCTTATTACCAAAACTTTCAGAACTTAAAGAAATAACCAACAAGATTTTAGATCCTGGAAAATCTTGGATATGTTTTTTTCATGCCTCAAATCTTAGCATGGTTGTTTGATTTGTTTACATACTTGTTCTGCATGCATAATACTACTTCTATAGATGCATACTAACGAGTATTATTTATTTAGGATGGAACTTACTCTTGAATTTGTTGTCAGACCTTCCCAACAAACATTTTATTTAATCAGACAATGTCAGATTAAGAAAGAGATCAACACATTTAATAACATTAAACTTGCATCAGAGCTATTAGTTTACTTAAGCCCGATGAGGTTAAAGTTTAGGCTAAAAGTAAATTAAAGGCCAACCTAAGAAATCAGTGTCTGAGTAAAATAGAGCCAGAATAACTCCATGGTGTCCTGTGGTAATATGTGAATTTGTCCTTAACACAGTCCTAAAATGTGTTCCAGGTTTTCTTTTTTTAAAAAAAAAAACTTTTATTTAGTAAATATGAATTTCCAAAGTACAGTTTATGGATTACAATGGCTTCCCCCCATAACTTCCCTCCCACCTGCAACCCTCCCATCTCCCACTCCCTCTCCCCTTCCATTCACATCAAGATTCATTTTCGATTCTCTTTATATACAGAAGATCAGTTTAGTATATATTAAGTAAAGATTTCATCAGTTTGCACCCACACAGAACATAAAGTGTAAAATACTGTTTCAGTACTAGTTATAGCATTAATTCACATTGAACAGCACATTAAGTACAGAGATCCTACATGAGGAGTAAGTGTACAGTGACTCCTGTTGTTGACTTAACAATTTGACACTCTTGTTTATGGCATCAGTAATATCCCTAGGCTCTAGTCATTAGTTGCCAAGGCTATGGAAGCCTTTTGAGTTTGCCAACTCTGATCTTATTTAGACAAGGTCATAGTCAAAGTGGAAGTTCTCTCCTCCCTTCAGAGAAAGATACCTCCTTCTTTGATGGCCCGTTCTTTCTACTGGGATCTCACTTGCAGAGATCTTTCATTTAGGTGTTTTTTTTTTTTTCCCCAGAGTGTTTTGGCTTTCCATGCCTGAAATACTCTCATGGGCTTTTTAGCTGGATCCGCATGCCTTAAAGGCTGATTCTGAGGCCAGAGTGCTGTTTAGGACATCTGCCATTCTATGAGTCTGCTGTGTATCCTGCTTCCCTTGTTGGATCGTTCTCTCCCATTTTTATTCTATCAGTTAGTATTAGCAGACACTAGTCTTGTTTATGTGATCCCTTGTGATCCCTTTGACTCTTAGACCTATCAGTGTGATCAGTTGTGAACTGAAATTGATCACTTGGACTAGTGAGATGGCATTGGTACATGCCACCTTGATGGGATTGTATTGGAATCCCCTGGCACATTTCTAACTCCACCATTTGGGGCAAGTCTGATTGAGGTGTTCCAGGTTTTCTAAGAAAATATTTTTATTTGATGTATCTGAGTCCTATCCTTCACTGATGCATAGAAAATCCTTCTTTATATCTACCCAGATTCTTTTATTTATTATAGTTCCCTTTATAATAGTAGTACAAAATGTGGGTATGTGAAGGACAGGTGTGATCATAAATGCTATTATTTATAATAATTTAAGTAAAGAAATAGTGTGGCATTAAGTAAGAAACAAATATAGACTTGGGTAAATAGAAACCTTATTGGAAAAGAACACTTCAATAGGAGGTGAAGAACTATCATAATAGAGAGAACACTCAGCTCATAAGAACTTTAAGCATCTCCCAGGGCAGGCAGATATGGCTTTTCTTTATTTCCTTTGGATTGCATGGCTTCTTTTTATTGTAAGATATTTAATCATCTAATAAAGATTATATACTATATTCAAGGTATACAGTGTGATATTTTATATAGATATATACTATATAATGATTATCACAAATTAATTAACACAACCATTGCCACACATACTGTTCTTTAGATACCTCAAATTTATTATTCTTATGGCTAAAACTTCATACCTTTGATTAATATCTCCCCATTTCCCCTATCCTAGTCCCCTTGGCAACTAAATTGTGTTCTCTGATCATATAAGATCTGTACTCCCATGTTCATTGCAGTGTTACTCACAATAGCCAGAACATGAAGCCCACTATGTAGCCATACTAGCCAAAAGCTTTATATATATATATATATACCCACATATAAATACATATATACATATGTATATAGATATATATATATATATAGCCATAAGAAAGGATACAACCTTTCACGTTTGTGACAACATGCATGAAACCTGAGGATGTTGTGAGAAGTGAAATAAGCCACGCACGGAAGAACTGCATGATTTCACTTAAGTGTAGACTCTAAAAAAGTCAAACTTCCAGCTTTTCTTTGTGGGGAAGAGTAAACAAGTACAGAAAGAACCAAGTGTGGAGACATGGGATAAACAGGTATAGTGATCAGCTAGTTAGCAAGAAAGGCTTTTCTTTGAATCAGTTGGAACTCTCAGGTGGACTGTTAAGAGAATGTGAGGTTCTTCCATATGCTAGTGCTTGCTTATGTTCAAGGGCAAGCTGAGGGAAGGAGAGAAACCTGACTACAATTTGATTATGTCAAGTTAGCTGGCATATTTGTCCCTATTGGCCAGATGGGACACACCATTCATCCAATCAAATTATGTGCCTAAGAATGTGAATTGGGAGGGTTCATGTCTGCTTTTCCCATAGGTGAACAAGAGGGCATCTAGGAGTCTTATTGAAGTTATATGTGAGGCATTCTATTCTCTAGAACACAAAAAGGTGAAGTATTTTCCTATCATTGGTTTCCAAGAGTACAGGATTTAGGAAAAGTTCAACATTGGGAGTAGCATAGCAGAGTGCATGCAGGTTTTTGAACAAAGCATTGGTTTAACATCTTAGTTCTATCTACTGAGTGTTTTACTCTTCCCTATTTCCTTAACATCTTTGGCTTCAGACTCATTAGAGATCATGATACATACTCAATTATATAATTTTTGTGAGGATCAACTGAGAAGTAAAGGAAATTCACTGTGATCAGCTAAATAAAGTAGGTACTATTAAGTCATGTATGGGACATTATCATTTAAGGGCATCTGATTCAGCATCATATTTTGCATGGAAATATGACTTCTCATTAGTTCAAGTTCTATACGGCTGTTATGAAACCAAGAGAAGACTATTGTGGACTGCCAGTATTTTGTTTCAGAATTCTCACGTATTGACTGTGCAGGGAAACATTTATAGAAGTATAAACTCTGATAGGACCAGTTATACATATGTGTTCATTTATTTAATTATCACACTGGCATTGCTTCCAAAGAGAAAAGCTCTTAGACACATGGGAGAAAAATGAGCTTAGTGTCTGATTGGTTGGGGAAAGAAATAGCAATATTTTTGTTTTCCCAGTGGGACCTCTCCATATATCCAATATGTGAAATTTTTGCATAGTATTTATAGTAAAACACATACATGGAAACACTATAATGATTTTAAGATTAAAATATAAAAGACTATGTTATAATTTAAAGTAAGATTTTATTTATAAAATTTTTAAAAAATTAATTTGTTTTCTCTGCAGGACTATCAAAATTTAAAAGTCAATATCCTCAAAACTCATTCAAGTGCTATACAAGTTTATATCTCAGAATATTCAGGATCATATGGCTCCTTTTTTCCCCATCAGTAAGCACCGATATGCATTTTGAACTTATTATTGGCAGGGGCCATATTTCATGTGAACTTGATGTTGAGAGAGGTCAGACATTAATGGGGTAGGGGGAATTACAGATCATGCAGTCACGATACTGTTGACATTCACTACTGGATCAACTTCTCTTAGGTGTATTCTTCCTTAGACTTCCATAGATCTTCAATCCTCACCTCTTCTCAGAGGGGATAATACATCTATTATTTCTATGAATCGTGAACACAACCTAGTGCTGGCTTCTTCTTCAACCCCTTTCAGATAAATAAAGTATTTTCTCTATAACCTTAATATGATCTTCTGTGTACTCTGACCATTACAAAATATCATTACTGTATCAAAATGAATAAATGGAAGGATAGATGCCATCCAAACATTTCTCTCTTTTAAAAAAGGTTCAATGCCATCTCACTAGTCCCAGTGATCAATTTCTGTTCACAATTGATCATAATGATAGGACTAAGAACCAAAGGGATCACATAAACAAGAGTAGTGTCTGCAAATACTAGCTGATAGAATAAAAAAGGGGAGAGAACGATCCAACATGGGAAGTGAGATACACAGCAGACCCATAGAATGGCAGATGTCCTAAACAGCACTCTGGCCTCAGAATTACCCCTTAAGGCATGCGGATCCGGCTGAAAAGCCCATGAGAGTATTTCAGGCATGGAAAGCCAAGACATTCTGGGAAAAAAAAAAAAAAAAAACCTAAATGAAAGATCTCCACGAGTGAGATCCCAGTGGAAAGAACGAGTCATCAAAGAAGGAGGTACCTTTCTCTGAAGGGAGGAGAGAACTTCCACTTTGACCATGGCCTTGTCTAAATATGATCAGAGTCAGTGAACTCAGGGGGCTTCCATAGCCTTGGCAGCTCATGACAAGAGCCTAGGGTGATTACTGATGCCATAAACAAGAGTGTCAATTTGTTAAGTCAACAACAGGAGTCACTGTGCACTTACTCCTCATGTAGGATCTCTGTCCTTAGTGTGCTGTACATTGAGATTTAATGCTATAATGAGTACTCAAACAGTATTTTTCACTTTATGTTTCTGTGTGGGAGCAAACTGTTGAAATCTTTACTTAATGTATGCTAAACTGATCTTCTGTATATAAAGAGAATCGAAAATGAATCTTGATGTGAATGGAAGGGGAGAGGGAGTGGGAAAGGGGAGGGTTGCGGGTGGGAGGGACGTTATGGGGGGGGGGAAGCCATTGTAATCCATAAGCTGTACTTTGGAAATTTATATTCATTAAATAAAAGTTAAAAAAATATAAAAAAGAAGCTAGAAAGTACAGCATATGGGTGAAGAGTATTAGCTTATATAAAGATTGCCCTCAGTGTGTATAAGCACCTAGAATTCATTTAAGTAGGTTTGGCATAGGGGTTGAGATGGATGCTGCTTGAGATGCCCTCTTCCTGTATTGGAGTATCTGGGTTTGAGCCCTGATTGTGTTCCTGACTCTAGTTTCTTGCTGATGCACACCCTGAGGGGCTCAAATGGGTTGTGTCCCATGTGGGAGACCAGGATTAAGTTCCTGGCTGCTGTTTTCAGCCCGGCCTGTACCCAAGTGTTTTGGTCATTTGGGAAGTGAACCAGTGAATGGGGGTAATCGCTCTCTCTAACTCTTGTTCTCGCTCTTTCTTTCTGTCTCTGTGTGTATCTCTCTGCCTTTTAAGTAAATCAAATAAATTTTATAAAAATTTTAAAAAAATGTATAATCCGTGCTGAACAAGACATATAAGATTCCTGCCCTCATGGAACTTAAATTCTATCAGGGCCTGGGCTATAATGGAGGGGATGATTTGAGAATGTAAAAGATAAAAAATAATAAAAATATAAACTAAAGAATAAACAAACCAAGAAAAAAACTTAGTGTTTTAAAGACAAAAATTAGGGCATAGACCATATACCCTGCTTTATACAGAATACTCAGAGAATTAAAATTATCATTCATGTTTATAGGACACATGTATCAAGTGCTTCTATGTTTAACATTTATAGTGATTAGGCTATTTCAGCAAATGTTTGATGTTGATAGCATTATTGTATTAAATTTACATATGCAGATACTAATATACATATTTACCTAGCTCTTCCAAGATCACACTATCAAGAAGGACAAAGATAAGATTTGCACCTTTGTAGTATGACACAGAGGCAGTGTTCTTAATCACTGTGCTATTTGTGAGGAAATTACATTTGGCTTCCTAGCAGACAGATGAAGCACAAGGTATGAGAAAGGGCCAACTATTGGCAGAGGGAACAACAAGTACAAGGGCCTGTTCCTGTGGAACAGGAAGTAGTAAGTTTGGAGAATAGTGAGTAATTGAAAATATAAAAAAAATTCTTTGGGAAGTAACATTGGATGCATTATATAGTGCCTTGTACACCATGGCAAGGAGTTGTATTTTTTAAGAGCAACTCAAAACAATTAGGTGTGCATTAAAAAAGTGAGATGTTTTATTTGCATTAATAAATGTTTACTTGCTGTATGCAGAATGGACATAAATCAGGGACCAGTTGAAGAATACTGTAATGGTCAAAAAATGAAATCAAGACAGCTTGAAGTAGGGAAGTAGTAGGAAATTGAAAAAAAAAAGGATAAATTCAAGGTATATTTTTAATAGGAAATCAATGATACTTGATAGATTGGCTGAGCAGGACTGAGCAAGAGGAAGCAAATTCCATTTTGGGTGTGATCGTTTTGTGACATCTGACATCTAAGTGGCAATATCAAACAGGTAGATGGGGAAAGAGCCCTGCTGATGATATGTATTAGAATTATCTGTATATAATTGGTACTTAAAAGATTAGGCCTGAATGTTTTCTAGGACAATGTTCCTTAATCCTGAATAAAGTCTTGAATCACATATAAGCTTTATAACAATAGAGATGCCATGCTCTGTATCAGGTCAATTAAATTAGAATTTTAGAGGTGGTATTTTCTGTATTTGTGTTTAAAAGGGCTCTCCTAGTGATTTGAAAGAGCAGCCAGACTTGAAAACCACTGGTCTATGAAGAGAACATAGCTAGGACTGGACTCTGGGTCATTGCATTATGTGGAGGTGGAGAACAGGTGAAGTTAGCAAAGGAGACTTTGGAGTGAACCCAGAGGTAAACCTGAGAGTGTGGAGTCCAGAGAGGGAAATGTTTTAAGAATGTTAGACTTATTTTAAGAAGATCAACAGAGTTAAGTAATGCAAAGAGGTTGAGTAAGATGAGAACCTTTGGGTAAGGCAATATGCAAGTTGTTAGAGGCCTTGAGATAGTCTCGATGGACTGGTGGGATGGATGCTGACAAAGCAGAAGTGTCCAAAACCACAGCAGATTTGAAAAGTCTCATGTGAAGAAGAGCAAAGAAAAAGGGTACTGGTTGGAGGAAGATATACAAGAGGGGACTCTTCCTTTTATAAGAAAGGATTACCAAAGGATATTTTTTCAAATTTTTATTCATGTATTTTATTTATTTGACACACACACACAGAGAAGGGAGAAGGGAGAAAGACAGTGAGATCTCCCATTTGTTGGTTCATTCCTCAAATGCATGCAACAGCCATGGCCAGGGCAACCTGAAGCTGGGAGCCAGGAACTCAATCCAGATTTCTCTTATGAGTGGCAGGGATACAACTACCCAAGTCGTCACCTACTTCCTTAATAAGAAGCTAGAATTGGGAGTGGAGCTGGGACTTGAATTCAGGCACTCCAAAATGGGATGCAGGCATTACAAGTGGTATCTGAACTGCTGTGCCAAATACATGTCCATTAAAGTATATTTTCTGTTGACGGGATGACCCAGTAAAAATGGAAGACTTACCCCTGAGAAAGTGGAAAGGATGTCAGCCGGTACTCAATTAGAGGTATTGGCTTTCGATGGCAACAGAAGTACCATTACCTTATAAAAAAAAGTGAAGCTCTGGAATACTGGCCAACATAGAACATGATGGAGATACTGTGTGATTGTTTTACTTTCATTTATGAAGTAGAAGGCAGCCTTAGCAGCTGAGAATGTGTTGGATATGAGATTGGGACACTGAATAGAGAAAATGACCTATGTTCATTGTGGAGAAGGGAACATTCTATGGGAAAAAATCTATGAGGGTCTGGTGATCATCCTCGGATGATTTAAAGTGAGACTAGTCAGCAGTGTTGTATGGATTTTATTTTTCCCAGAAATTTTTCAACTGCTTAGATGAAAATAGTGGAAAGGTTGAAATTTGAGAGTAATTAATAGAGTGAAGCAGTGCAAGGAATTTCAGAGAATTTTCATAGAAGTAATTGTAATAATAGACTATAGAAATCATAATGTTAAAGAAAAATTTTGGGGGGCCAGCACTGTGGTGTAGCAGGTTAAAGCCATGGCCTGCAGTGCCGGCATCCCATACGGTCACAGGTTTGAGTCTCAGCTGCTCCACTTCTGATCCAGTTCCCTGATAATGTGCCTGGGAAAGCAGTGGAAGATGGCCCAAGTCCTTGGGCCCCTGATTCCACATGGAAGACCTGGAAGAAGCTCGTGGCTCCTGCCTTCAAATCAACTCAGCTCTGGCCATTGCGGCCATCTGGGGAATAAACCAGTGGATGGAAGACCTCTCTGTCTCTACCCCTCTGTGTAACTCTTTCAAATAAATAAAATAAATCTTTTTTTATTATTTTTAACTTTTATTTAATGAACATCAATTTCCAAAGTACAGCTTATGGATTACAATGGCTTCCCCCCCCCATAACGTCCCTCCCACCCGCAACCCTCCCCTTTCCCACTCCCTCTCCCCTTCCATTCACATCAAGATTCATTTTCGATTCTCTTTATATACAGAAGATCAGTTTAGCATACATTAAGTAAAGATTTCAACAGTTTGCTCCCACACAGAAACATAAAGTGAAAAATACTGTTTGAGTACTCATTATAGCATTAAATCTCAATGTACAGCACACTAAGGACAGAGATCCTACATGAGGAGTAAGTGCACAGTGACTCCTGTTGTTGACTTAACAAATTGACACTCTTGTTTATGGCATCAGTAATCACCCTAGGCTCTTGTCATGAGCTGCCAAGGCTATGGAAGCCCCCTGAGTTCACTGACTCTGATCATATTTAGACAAGGCCATGGTCAAAGTGGAAGTTCTCTCCTCCCTTCAGAGAAAGGTACCTCCTTCTTTGATGACTCGTTCTTTCCACTGGGATCTCACTCGTGGAGATCTTTCATTTAGGTTTTTTTTTTTTTTTTTTCCCAGAATGTCTTGGCTTTCCATGCCTGAAATACTCTCATGGGCTTTTCAGCCGGATCCGCATGCCTTAAGGGGTAATTCTGAGGCCAGAGTGCTGTTTAGGACATCTGCCATTCTATGGGTCTGCTGTGTATCTCACTTCCCATGTTGGATCGTTCTCTCCCTTTTTTTATTCTATCAGCTAGTATTTGCAGACACTTAATATGTTGTCCCTCTTAGTATTTTTTTTGTTTGTTCTACTTAATACTTTTGGTTGAATACTGTAATCAATACACAATTCTTCTTAAGTGCTGAAACTTAACTGAAAAGTGATCGCTGTTAAATGTAAGAGTGGGAATAAGAGAGGGAAGAAATGTGCAATTCGGGACATGCTCAAGCTGACTTGCCCCAAACGGTAGAGTTAGAAACATACCAGGGGATTCCAATTCAATCCCATCAAGGTGGCATGTACCAATGCCATCTCACTAGTCCCAGTGATCAATTTCCGTTCACAATTGATCATAATGATAGGACTAAGAACCAAAGGAATCACATAAACAAGAATAGTGTCTGTAAATACTAGCTGATAGGATTATACATTTTTTTTATTTGACAGGTAGAGTTACAGACAGTGAGAGAGAGAGAGACAGAGAGAAAGGTCTTCCTTCCATTGGTTCACTCCCCTAATGGCCACCATGGCTGGCACTGCACCTATCCGAAGCCAGGAGCCAGGTGCCCCCTCCCGGTCTCCCATGTGGGTGCAGGGCCCAAGCACTTGGGTCATCCTCTACTACCCTCCCGGGCCACAGCAGAGAGCTGGACTGGAAGAGGAGCCACCAGGACTAGCACCCGAGGTGCCGGCCGGCGCCACAGGCAGAGGACTAGTCAAGTGAGCCACCGCGCTGGCCAAAAGCATGGATTATACAGAATATGGAACAGAACCCAGCACAGAGTAGGTGCTTAGCAAATATTGGTTAAATGAATGGTGATTTATACAAATTGAACATAGTTTATTTGTAGTATTTTTAAGACAGAAATGTGTAGGGATAAATTCCAAGTTCTGTAGATATCAGTGAGTGTAGACCTTGTGAAGATTAGTAGCTATTTTGGTTGGTGTAATCCTGACTGTGTACCTTTCCAAGACAAGATGTCCAAGGAGCTCAGAAGTGGAAAATGACATATTACCTCTATAGAAAAAAAGTTTAAAGTAAATCTCACTATATAATTTCCACAATCATGGTAAATCAATTATATGACTTTTAAATATATATATCATACTGAAATAAGTTCAACTTCTTATAGTCAAAATGAAGTTTTGTAAAGTATTATTGTGTAAGATCATTTCACTTTTGGATGAAAATTAACTCTATGATCAACCAATCTGCAAACACCTCATTTAAAAAGAAGACCCTAGAGCTTCTCTTCTTTATAATTTTAAGAAAAATATAATCAAATTTGTTTGTAATGCATTTTAAGCTAATGTAAATTTATCTTGATTACTATAACTTCATCCTCAGAAACCATATTTTGTCTGTGTAGAAAAGATTATGAACAGCATAGGCAAGTTCAAAGGCTCTCAAATGAATAGAGAATCAGTCACGCTGAGGGGCCTCACATTTCATAAATGAGTTTTCAAGAGACACCATATTCTCATCATATTCTACTACTTAGTTTGGGTAGATTCTAAAAAATCATATGGGAATTTCAAGGATAAATGCACCTTTTATTACCTTGTAAAAACCCCATTGGTCCATTCCAAAACATAATTCTATATTTTTACTGAACTTGAAAAAGTGAAATGCAATAGAATAAAAATTTTTTTGTTGCAATGCTAATACTTCAAAAACTGGGCTTATAAGTTGTCACCATAGCTCAGCTTTGAAAGTAATGAATCTCTGCTCTCCTCACTTCATTCTTGGAGTAATAATGTTGAAAGGAGTAGTCTAAGATACTCATTTATTTGAATCACAATAGCTGCCTCAGAAAAATGTTAAGAGAAGGTAAATTGATGCATGGGTTTTCTATTCCCATATTGTTTTTTCATATTCCCAGTGCTCCAGTGATTCCTGCCAGCAGGAAAACATAAACAGTGTTTGAGTGACATTGCAGATATTATTTCATTTCAAACACTTTTCAACTCACTAAAAAGAGTACTGACCTGCCTTACCATTCATTATGTATTTCTAATCAGTCTTGAAAGGTGAACTGCCTGTTGTCTAACAAATTTTAAGTTCTTTTTTGTATTAAAGCTGTTTTAAAAAACTTTTAGTATCACCTACAATCACTAGAATTTACTGAACTACATTGGTGTCAACTGAAAAGGGATTGACTCACATAGATTCAGATATTAATGGTCCCAGAGTCATTAAATGTTGTTTTGGAAGATCTCCTATATTAGAGTGACTTCAACTAGGTTACTTTTTAAGCAGTTTTCAGAGGGAAATATAGGTCCTTTTAGTTAATTGAAATTTAAAGTTGTACATAAAGTATTTTTGAAATAATCTGTCATTCACTTGATTCTAAATAATTATCAAGTTCCTTACCTACCACTTCTTCCACCTAGTATTCAGTAAATATTTACTGAATGAAAGTATTAAAATATCATAACATTAATTCATAGCAGGGTTTACATGTGAGCAGATAAGGTAGGAGGATATCAAAAGATGCATCCAGCCTCCAATGATACTTCCCATTTTATGTCATCTGAAGCGCCAAGACTAGTCATCTAATTGAATACATCTCCAGAAGAACCTGGTTATATCCATACATTGTCCCTTGAGATCATGAACATGAAATTTAACAGAGGTACATTTTTTCAGATTATCCAGGGAGTTAATACAGCCAGCATGATAACAGAATAGAGACATTTTTTTGTTGTCTTGGTACATTTGAACTGCTATAATAAAATAATCCTAAATCAGGTGAATTATGAACAATAGCAATTTATTTCTCACAGTTCTAGATCACAAATTGATCAATTTGCTGGCAGATTTAGTGTCTGGTGAAGACCCAATTTCTGGATCCCCATGTGGCAGCTACAGAATGAGAAAACTGACCAGGTTGTAAGACAGGTTAAAAATTCTCCTTTCATAAGGGCTCTAATCTCACCCTTAGGAATTCAATCCTCAACCTAAATACCTCCCAAAAGTAGCACGTCCAAATACCATCTCCTTGGGAGTTCAAATTTCAACACATGAACTTTGGAGGGATACAAATACTCAATCTATATCACATACCTACGGAGAGAGTGTCCACTTGTGCCTGGCTCAGTCACTGATTTTAGATTCAGTAAAGAAGAGAAAATGTAACATTCCAGGCCATACTAACCTCTACTTGGAGAAGTTTGTAAGAGCCTCTGCTGTGACCTAATCGGAGAGACCAGTTACCATACCATACATGCAGTAGGGACAAATGTGAGCCCAAGAAATAGAAAACAAGATGTAGATGGAGAAAAGAGTGGATGAGGGGCAGAGAATAAAAGAAGGTTCAAAATCTGTAATAGTCTACCAAGAGCTATTTAGTCTATTTTTGGTAACATGGAATTTCAGCCACCATACCTATGAGTACCTGTCTATGTTGAGGATATGAATTTTGAAAAGAATGAAGCTATTCAGAGAATTTTAAAGGTTATGCTAGTATAGTGGTTCCCAACATTTAGATTATATACTCCTGGGTAGCCTTGAATTATTTCTTCAGTAATTGAAGCCTAAAATCACCTCTATAATAAGTAGAGAGCCAAGGCAGCTTTCATATTATGAATAAAAGTTTGCACAATCAATAAGATAATAAACAACTGTTATGGTGGGCAAGCAAGTTCTAGATTAGATGCCAATCTCAATGAACATAATGCTTTGTCCCTCTTATTCAAATTCCATTCTCAAAATCCAAGGCTGATGATGGTACACATTTAACATATAGTAGCCGAAGTATTTTTCTTAGGATCCAGAGAGAGGATTTCTAAAAGAATATAGCAAGAACAAAGTATAGGAGATAGGTGTCTGGCTTAGTGGTTAAGATGATATTTAAGATTCCTGCATCCCATATCAGAATGTCTGGGTTCAATTCCTGTCTCAGGCTCCTGAATCCTGGTTGCTGCTAATGCAGTCTCTGGGAGGCGGTGGTAATGGCTCAAGTCATTGGGTTCCTGCAACCGTTGTGAGAGACTTGGATTGTGTTCCTGGCCCAGGATTCATCCTAGCCCAACCCCAGCTGTTGCAGGCCTTTGAGGAGTGAACCAGCTGGTGGAGCTCTGTCTGTGATTTGTCTATCTGCCATTAAAATAAATAATAAACAATTTGGGGAAAAAAACAGGTTGGTGCACTTATAGATGCTTAGTAGGCTAGGTGTTATCACAGGTATTTTGTCAAAATTTTTTCAATGACAAAAAGACTCAATAACATAGAATATCAATGTGTTTCCTTGCAGTGGCTTAACAAATTGAATTGTGCCTTTGTTATAGGTTGAATTGTGTCCACTCATAAAAAGATACATTGAATTCGTCCGAAGAATTGAGCTTATTTGGAAATAAGCCCATTGCTGACATAATTAGTTAATATCATACTAGAGTATGGTGGGCTCCTAATCCCACGTAACTGATATCCTTATAAGAAGACAGAGACATACGGTGAGAATTTCATGCAACAATAAAGGCACAGGTTGGAGTTGTGCAGCTGCAAGCCAAAGAATGCCAGCAGGCAAACCATCAGAAGCTGTCAGCCAAGGAGATTATCCCCAGTGGTTTCAGAGCAGTTTAGCACTGTTGACAGCTTGATTTTGCTCCTCTAGCCTCCAGAACTGTCAGGTGATGGATTGTTACCATTTTAAGGGACACAGTTTATGATACTTTGTTACCGCAGCCCTGGGAAACTAAGACAGCCTGCTCTGGTGAAGAACAGACCTCTAGTCCTCATCTCCAAGTACCTTAAGTCTTTTTGGATCTGCATGCAATGTTTGAGGCAATATGCTGAATGGAAAATGTACAGGAGTTATTTTCAAAAAGTCATCATTTCCTAGGTACCCTCATCTTGCCAAATTCTTCTGCTTTCTGACTTTGTGCTCCAAAAATTCCTGTCTATTCCTAGATCTTGATCATGTGAGGTTCTTTCACATTTGCACTCTTGTATATGTGAATCCTTAAAAGTAAAATGGTTTAAGTATCTGATTGGGTCTCATCTAACCAGCTCAATGTCAACTGAATCATCCTGTAAGGTCATCACTTCATATTGTTTGTTGAATGAATAAATGAGTAAGTCCTATCAAAATTTATGAGACATAGCCCATAGCCTTATAGTGTAAATATTCATTGTTTATGATCCAGTAAAATTAAATCAAAAAGTGGCAAAAATAACTACTTAGAATTTAAGAAAATAAGGAAAGGAAAATACTAAAGTTGAAAGCTGTGTAAAAAGTAAAGACAGGAAAATATTCCATGCAGAAATGTGAGAAAGAGAAAGTTAGGAAAATTATACCTAGAAAAATTATGTATACCATCTTAAATGCAGACGGGAGATTCTCATTCATTCATTTTCTCCCTCTCTGTCTCTATCTTTCAAAAAAATTAGATAAGTCACAATTTTTAAAAAATTCAAAATGGAATTTTAAAAAATTAAGTATTACATTTTGGAGAAAGAAAAATGTTAGTATGTAAAACTAAAAATGACAATAGTGACACCACTAACAAAGGATTAAAATAATTATAATTTAAACGTATGTAAATCTACAGTACCATGTTTTACAGTCTAGAGGAATTATATGTCCTCTAATAAAATACATCAAAAACTTAAATAGACCTATTACTCTTAACATAATTAGAAATGTCATTTAAAATTTACCATTACAAAGAACTTAAGTATATGTTGATTTCACAACTGAGTTCTAAACTTCTGAAGAATAGAGCACTTCAATATTTATAAAAATAATTCAATTCCTAGAAAATGTCTCTAATTCAATTTAATATGGCTACATGTTTAACAATAGAATGTTTTAAAAGATTTATTTAGGTATTCATTCATTTATTTGAAAGGCAGAGGGAGAATGAGAGAGCGAGAGAGAGAGAGAGAATGAATCTTGAGAGATCTTCCATCAGCTGGTTCAACCCTCAGTTGTTTTCAGCCGCTAATGCTGGGCCAGACTGAAGCCAGGAGCCGGGAACTCTATCCAGGTGTCTCATGACGATGGCAGGAACCCAAATACTTGGGCCATCTTTGTTGCCTTTCCAGGTGCATTAGCAGTAACCTGGATTGAAAACTGTGAGTAGCCAGATTCAAACCAGGCACTCTCTCACATGTGGGATATGGGCATCACAACTGGTGGCTTAAGCCACTGAGCCACAATGCTGATCCAAGTAACAAAATCTTGTAAAGTGGATGCAAAAATAAAGAATGCAAATCCTAAAATTATAAAGGAAATAATTGTGAGTAATTCAGTGTGTAAAATGAATCGTATATTATGGCTAAGTAGAATCTTATTCAGTAATCTAATAATTCCATATGATTGTTTTAATTAGTATAGCTTCTGACTTAATAGCTTAATATGATTTAATTTTCAAACAGGTAAATTTCATCTCCTTACTATTCTTTCTTAAAAGTTACTTTGATTGCTTGTGAACCTTTGTTTCCATAAAAATTAGAATTGCTTTATCATTTTTCCTCAATTTTGTGCATGCATTTTGAATGGCATTTCATAAAATGTAAATATTAATTCAGCTTTTACAATGCTGTTTTATGTCTCAATCTAGTATATCTCTCCATTTATTCATGATTACTTTCATGTCTGTTTATGAGATGTCTAAAATTTTCTCTATAAATGTCCTGTGAATTCTTGGTTAGATCAATTGCTAGTTAAATTTTTAGATCATGTTGCTAATACAACCTGGTTTTGACTGTTTCTCATTAGATGCTACTCATTTATAAGACTACGCTATCAATATAATTGAATAAAAGTGACATTATCTCTTTCTCACTATTCCTTTTTCCCTATCCCTCTCGATCTTTCTTTCTGCTTTATTCAGTTGGCCAGAAGCTCTAGATAGTAATAAAGTTCACTGCCATATGTGATGTCCTGCTAATGATGACTATGAGAGGATGTATCTTATCTTGGTCCATTAAGTGTAAAATCAGCTGTTGAGTTTTGGGTAACTGTCCTTTAGCTGTTATCAAGGTAGTAAACACCCTTGAATTTCTCACTTTATGGCTTTTAAATAAAATTATATTGGATTTATAAAATTCCTTGCCTATACACATTAAAATTTGCTTTAGTTCTAAAGATGTTCAATTTCTTTTAGAATTTTTCTGATCTTGAATCATCTTTGAGTGCAGACACAATCCCTACTTAACTATGAGTTATTTTTAAATCATTGTTAGATTCAGGTACTAACAGTTTATTTAGGATATTTCAAACTGTACACATAATCAAAATTAGTCAATGACTCTTTTGTATTATGAATTTTCTGTATATTAGGAGGTGTTCTCTCTTTCTTTGTATTTTGTGCAGAACATTATTTATTCCTCAAAAATTTGATGGAAGTAATGTAGAAAGTTACTCATATCTGAGGATTTTGAGAAGAATGTTTACGAATAAATTGTAGGAGGAATGTAAATACCTGATTTCTTTAAGGACTTTTGGTTAGTAAATACTTTCTACATTTCTTCAATTATCTAATATATTTACTAATGGTTACTTCTAACTTTATAATAATTTTAATGACTATTACAGCTGCATTTTCCATTTTATTTGGTTTGCTTATTTATATATTTAATAATTTATTTGCTTTTTTTTCTGTAAAGTACATGTTGGAATAAGCCATATGCGGACTTAAATCCTGGTTGTGCCACTTATTTGCTGTCAGTGATATAAAAATTACAACAATTGAACATCAACTTTTTGTATGGAAAATGAGTATAAAACATTCATCTCCTAGGATAATTTTTTAAAAACTGGGAATCTGTCTTACAAGAAAAGTGCCTTGGATAGCACGTTAGATGAAACATGATCGTTAAGATTTGTATCTTTATTAATCTTATTGGATGGAAAATATCAAGAGCATGCTGAGATTAATGGAGGGGTGGCAGTGAAGAATGTCTCTGGTCAAACCTAGAAAAGAGGGACTGGCACTGTGGCGCAGCAGGTAAAGCCACTGCCTGCAGTCCCAACATCCCTATAGGCACCGGTGCAAGTCCCAGATACTCCAGTTTGGATCCAGCTCTCTGCTATGGCCTGGAAAAGCAACGGAAGATGACCCAGGTCCCTGGGCCCCCGCACGCACGTGGGAGACCCAGAAGAAGCACCTGGCTCCCGGCCCTGGACTGGTGCAGCTCCGGCTGCTGCGGTCAGCCGGGGAGTGAACCAGCAGATGGAAGACCTCTCCCCCTCTTTCTGCCTCTCCTTCTCTCTGTGTGGAACTCTGACTGACTTCCAAATAAATAAATAAATCTTTAAAAAAATGTAAGGTTAGGTAATAAAAATTATAATACTTTTTAAAATTTTTCTAAAAATTATTTTTCTAAAAAACAAATTTATTTTTTTAAAGATTTATTTATTTGAATGTCAGATTGACACAGAAGGAGAGGCAGAGAGAGAATGAGAGAGAGAGAGAGAGAGTCTTCCATCTGCTGGTTCACCCCCCAACTGGCCACAACAGCCGGAGCTGCACCAATCCATTTAGGACTTGTCTTTTTTATTAGCCTTTTCAGAGTCAGTTTTTTGGCTTTTATCAATTTCCTTGATTTTGAAATTCATTCCTTTCTGCCTCTGTTTTTATTATCTATTTTTTTTTTTTTTTGACAGGCAGAGTGGACAGTGAGAGACAGAGACAGAGAGAAAGGTCTTCCTTTGCCATTGGTTCACCCTCCAATGGCCGTCGCGGCCGGCGCGCTGCGGCTGGCGCACCGCGCTGATCTGAAGGCAGGAGCCAGGTGCTTCTCCTGGTCTCCCATGGGGTGCAGGGCCCAAGGACTTGGGCCATCCTCCACTGCACTCCCGGGCCACAGCAGAGAGCTGGCCTGGAAGAGGGGCAACCGGGACAGAATCCGGCGCCCCGACTGCGACTAGAACCCAGTTTTTGCCAGCGCCACAAGGCGGAGGATTAGCCTAGTGAGCCGCGGCGCCGGCCTTATCTATTTCTTTTTTTAGTTTTTAAATGTTATTTTAATTGCCAATTAATGACCTGAAATTGATTTATTATTATAATTTAATAATTTTTAAAATTTGTTTCAATTTCTTTTTTTCAGTAAAAATTCATAAGATTTTATTATATGGGAAATGCTATGAGAAGTATTAGGAAGATTTTATGCATGGCATTGACATAGTTTTAGTGAGACATTTATAAACTCATTTTGGCAGTTATTTAGTGAATAAGGGTAAATATTCATTATCAATATTCAAGTCTATTCTTAGGAATAATTTCTTTTTTTAACTTTTATTTAATGAATATAAATTTCCAAAGTACAATTTATGGATTACAATGGCTTCCCCCACATACCGTCCCTCCCACCCACAACCCTCCCCTTTCCCACTCCCTCTCCCCTTCCATTCACATCAAGATTCATTTTCGATTACCTTAATATACAGAAGATCAGCTTAGTATACATTAAGTAAGGATTTCAACAGTTTGCTCCCACACAGAAACATAAAGTGAAAAATAATAGGTGATTTTTTTAAATGATGATGAAATCAGATCAGACCTATTGTCATGTTTAATCCCAGTGAGAGTCAAGTTGGGAGTTGATAATTTCTTTCTTTTTTTTTTTTTTTTTACAGAGGATCAGTTTAGTATGCATTAAGTAAAGATTTCAACAGTTTGCACCCCCATAGAAACACAAAGTGAAATATACTGTTTGAGTACTCGTTATAGCATTAAATCTCAATGCACAGCACATTAAGGACAGAGATCCTACATGAGGAGTAAGTGCACAGTGACTCCTGTTGTTGACTTAACAAATTGACACTCCTGTCTATGGCATCAGTAATCTCCCTATGCTCCAGTCATGAGTTTCCAAGGCTATGGAAGCCCTCTGAGTTCTCCGATTCTTATCTTGTTTAGACAAGGTCATAGTCAAAGTGGAGGTTCTCTCCTCCCTTCAGAGAAAGGTACCTCCTTCTTTGAAGACCTGTTCTTTCCACTGGGATCTCACTCACAGAGATCTTTTGCCAGAGTGTCTTGGCTTTCCATGCCTGAAATACTCTCATGGGCTTTTCAGCCAGATCCGAATGCCTTTAGGGCTGATTCTGAGGCCAGAGTGCTATTTAGGACATCTGCCATTCTATGAGTCTGCTGAGTATCTCACTTCCCATGTTGGATCACTCTCCCCTTTATTTATTCTATCGGTTAGTGTTAGCAGGTACTAGACATGTTTATGTGCTCCCTTTGACTCTTAGTCCTTTCATTATGATCAATTGTGAACTGAAATTGATCACTTGGACTAGTGAGATGGCATTGGTACATGCCACCTTGATGGGATTGAATTGGAATCCCCTGGTATGTTTCTAACTCTACCATTTGGGGCAAGTCAGCTTGAGCATGTCCCAAATTATACATCTCTTCCCTCTCTTATTCCCACTCTTATGTTTAACAGGGAACAACACAAATACTGTTGGCCATAAGCCACAGAAACAAAAAGCTCTTTGCCATTCTCAACAATTTTTAAGAGTAAATTGATCCTGTAACTAAAATGTTTAAAAACTGCTGGTTTAGAGTTTTACTTCCACATTGTTTGGAAAAAACAGTTTTGAAATCATTGTTTACAGATCAAAATAAACCATACCAAACTACTTAAAATCATATTGATGGGGCCCGGCGCCGTGACTCACTTGGTTAATCCTCTGCGTGCGGCGCCAGCATTCCATATGGGTGCAGGGTTCTAGTCCCAGTTGTTCCTTTTCCATTCCAGCTCTCTGCTGTGGCCCGGGAGGGCAGTGGAGGATGGCCCAAGTGCTTGGGCGCCTGCGTCTGCGTGGGAGACTGGGAGGGGGCACCTGGCTCCTGGCTTCGGATCTGCGCAGCGCCGGCCATAGCGACCATTTGGGGGGTGGGCCAATGGAGGGAAGACCTTTCTTTCTGTGTCTCTCTCTCGCTGTTTGTAACTCTACCTGTCAAATAAATAAATAAAATCTTTAAAAAATTCATATTGGTTATTTCTTACTGAAATGCTTCCTCCAAGAGTGCTTTGAAATATTATGTCTTAGTAGTAAGTGTTATGAGCATTTTATTCTTGAGAATTTTTTCACACTTTCTTGCTCGTGTGATAGTTTGGTGAATGTAAAATTTTAGGCTCAGGTTCTTTTTTTATGCATATAAAGAGGAACAAATTTCATATATTTCATAGATACAATTCTTAGAGGATAACCACACTTCCTTCCCTTTCTCCCTCCCTCAATCCCCTTCCTTTCTTTTTCCTTTAACTTTTTACAATAACATACTTTCAATTCACTTTATAATCACAGGCTTAATGCACCACTAATCATCATGTTCAACAAGTAAAAAGTAGAAAGACTATGGTTAAATTCAGGTTCTTTCTTGAACTCTTTATTTTATCCTTTTACCAAGCATTTCTGTTGTAAGGTTTCATATTAGTCTAATTCTACTCCTTTAAAAAATTTACATTATGCACATTGGAGCTGTAAATGATATTAATAGTGTAATATTAGTGTAATATTAGGAGAATACTTATATAGCATAAAAGATTGAAAAGATAACATAAGTTATTACAAGTTTTTATCTCCAGTTGCTATATGAATTTAGTTTTGTTCATAAATTTCTCTGGATTTTCCAGTTTGTATTATCCAAGGAACATATTTTAGTTTTATAATCAGAAAAAGAAAATGTCTTAAGTCTTAACAGCCTTCCAAAAAGGAAAGAAAAATAGAAAAGGGCAAAGCTACCATTATTTATTCAGAAGCTGCCATGAGTCATGTGTTCTGTACTGGATTGTTTTAAACTTTACATCATTTGATCATCACATGAACATGGTAAAATCGGTATGAAGCTACAACTTTGTCATTTCTTAAACATGGGATTTTGTAGGGTTAGGATGCAAAGTATTAATTTTCTCTTTCATCTACAAAATCAAACTATTTTTTGAAACAGGCTTTTGAAATATACTTACTCTGACAGTGATAATTTTAGAAATTTTATTTCCTGTTTTGAGTTTCTTTAATATTGTTGTTTCAGATGAATCATTACAATGTGTATATATATGCATATATATCTGTTTATATAAATACACCAAAATGGAAGTTTTAAAATACTATATAAATGACAGGGATGTCACTGTCAAATACGATTGTGTCTTCCAAAACTATAATTGTCATTATATAAGTGAATGGAAAGCAAAGTCAATTATACCACAAATATGAATAGAATTTATACCAAGTTATTTTTTTAAATGAAAATGAGATAGAACAAGGGAAGGGAAATGTAGAGCCCTCACTTAATGCGTTTATGGTCCATATTTATGTTCAATTATACACAGGATCATAAAACAGGTAAATAACAGTGATTATAGCAGCAAAAGTGTAGCCAAAGTTTCTTATATGTCAAAGTAAACTTAGCAATTTAGCAGCTCTAAGACATAAGTGAAGGTTGGTAAACTTTTTTTTTAAATTTTTTTGCCAGGCAGAGTTAGACAGTGAGAGAGAGAGACAGAGAGAGAGTTATAGACAGAGAGAGAGAGAGAGAGAGAGAGAGAGAGAGAAAGGTCTTCCTTCGTTGGTTTATTTGCCAAATGGCCACAATGGCTGGAGCTGAGCCGATCTGAAGCCAGGAGCCAGGTGCTTCCTCCTGGTCTCCCATGCAGGTGCAGGACCCAAGCACTTGGGCCATCCTCCACTGCCTTCCCAAGCCACAGCAGAGAGCTGGACTGGAAGAGGAGCAACCGGGACTAGTACCCGGGGCCCCGACCAGGACTAGAACCTGGGGTGCCGGTGCTGCAGGCGGAGGATTAGCCAAGTGAGCCACGGCGCTGACCCTGGTTGGTAGACTTTTAAAGAACAATCTTTACATGATAATTAGGCAGTAAAATAGATACAGAAGACCAAAATAAAATAAATAAATTCCTTTACTCAAGTGGCAATGTATATTACACATTACCAAAGAAAGCAAAGGGGAAAGAATTATTTCTTCAAGTCAAATTGAGCAGCCTTAAATCCAGAGCTCATGTTCTATTCCTGCTAAGAACCTGAGTCATTGTTTTATCTCAGGCAAGTAAGTCATTTCGTTCCTTTCTGCCTCAAATTACTCATCTATAAAAAGCTATACTTTCAGCATTCTTGTAGACCATCCCATCACGCCTCTTCTTTATCCACTGAATGCCGGATATCAACCCAGGAAGCAAATTTAGGAATTAATTCAGAAATAAAACTTCCAACTCAAAAAAAATGAAAATAAAGATGGAACATTGTGAGCAAGCGAGCTCTGAACATCCTAAGCTGTGTACTTCATTTTAGTTCATGAATATGATTGACACAACCTTTAAAAAGCATTATTTGCTGCTGTTCAGATTTCATATCACCTATGTTAAAGTTACATTGTAGATAAAGAGTTCATATAATCATCATGATGCCCCTGGGAGAAACCATCATTTAGTCCTAAGGAATTTCAATCTTTCTAAATTATTTACTTAAATTATTTTATTATTACTTTCCATTACTTACCATTCTAGTACATATAAACTTGTCTTTTTGGGCAATGTGAACTTCTAATGAATGAAAAACAAAAGGTTTTATATGTATTGAAAATAGCTCCTCATGAAAGAGAAGCCATTTAGCTTTCATTTAGTCATTGTTTGGCAATTTATATATGTGATCAGTTTTAAACCATTCAGCAACCTCATTCCATATGAATGAGGCCACTGTAGTAACTAACTGAAGAACAGGAAAATCAAAAAGATTAAATAACTTGCCCTAAGTTAAAGAATGAGTCTATGGCACTATTAGGAATTGTGCTCACATTTTTTGACTTTGACCCTTTTCTATTTGCTTTCTATTCTGACCTATCCTAATGCTAACTCAATACAACTCCATTCAAGAAATATTTATTGAACAGTTACTGTGTGCCAGATACTCTTCTGGTCACTGGAAAAATACTGCTTTATTTCACACATAAAAGCCTCTCTACTCTGAGTTTCGGTCCCAGAACTTATTAAAAGCATGTTCCCAGACAGGTTAGTAAACTTCATTGACCATTCAGTTTATTAGTAAGTTAGATATAACCAATTTATCAGCTAGAGCTAGTATGAGGATCAAAGATGGTTCCTTATAGGAAAATACTTCAAAAACTCTAAAGCACCCTCCATAAAATGGCAGAAAGAGGCATCTTATTCAAAACTTGATTTTCTCTTTCTCCTAAAAGCCTTTATTTCAGCCAAATGGACGAAAAATGAGAGATTAAATCAACAGAATTTCTGAATACAGAGAGAAATTTAGAAAATATACATATTTTTAGAAATCTACACAAATGCCATCAAAGTGACATTAATAGTTATGATTTATTTTTTTAAAAAGATTTATTTATTTAGTACGTTTAAAGAGTTATACAGAGGAAGAGACAGAGATAATCTTCCATCTGATTCACTCCCCATATGGCTACAATATCCAAGGCTGGGCCAGGCCAAAGCCAGAAGCCAGGAGCTTCTTCCTGATCTCCCACATGGGTTGCATGCATCCAAACATTTGGGGCATCTTTCATTGCTTTTCCCAGGCCATTACCAGGGATCTGGATCAGAAGTAGAGCAGTTGGGACTTGAACCACTGCCCTATGGGATGCCAGCACTGCTGCCAGAAGCTTAACCAACTACACCATGGTGCCAGCCCCATAGTTATTATTTCTAAGGGTGCAAGAATCTATTATAATATTTCTTGGGAGTGAATTGCAAAAGCCAGTACTGGGCCATGAAGATGCCATGAGCCCAAAACTCTATTTGGGTCTCCCACATGGGTGACAGGAACCCATGTACATGGACCATGATCTGCTTCCCAGGCACATTAGCAGGAACCTGGATTGGAAGCAGAGAGCTGGGACTCAGATTGGTATTCTGATATGAGATTCAGGCACCCCAAGCCTGCCCCCATCTCCTTAATGTAATAACCATTTACATTACTTGTGATTTTTATCATCAAAAATTCAAAAAGGACTTGATTAGAAGGTGTGCCTCATACTCATATTGATAATACATCAGCTGGAGAGGCTAGGCTTGGTTTTCCATCCCCCAAAATGTTTCTTCACTCACTTTGGTACCTCCTCAGTGCTCCGTGGAGTCTCCTCACCTCCTTGTGGCTTCCCATCAGCCAAGGGCTTTCTGCGTGGCTTGGGTTTCTCTCAGCACTGTGGTGGCAGAGATGTCATGCCTCTTTCATGTCAGCTTTCTTTCCAAAAGAACTAACATGGGTCAGGCATTGTGGCCTCGCAGAGAAGTTACCATGTAAGATGTCCCCATTCCATATCAAAGTACCTGAGTTTGACCCCCAGCTCCTGCTCCTGACTCCCAACTTCCTGCTAATGCAGACCCTGGGAGGCAGCGAGTGATAGCTGAAGTGCTTTTCATGCATGTGGGAGACCTGAATTGAGTTTCCAGCTCCCAGTTTCAGCCCCCTGGTCATTGCCAGTATTTGCGGAGTAACACAGTGGATGAGAGCGCACTCTCTCTCAAATAAATAAATAAGAAATAGTGAAAGTTTCCAGGCCAGTTAAGAATCATGTTTTGAACAGACAAAAAGGCACAATGTCAAATTAAAGCAGTATCCTCCCAGGTTCACAAGGGTGGAGAAATTCACTCTCTATTTCAGTCGGAGATGTTAGAATCTCATTGCAGAAGAGTAAGTGGGATGGAAGGTATTGCTGTGGCCATCTTGGAGGTAAATGTCACACTTACCAGATCTAAAAGATTGAGCAATTCTTGTTCTTCTCCCTACATGAGAAAAAAAATAATTCTTAATAAAAACGTTTCTTAAGTCACTCTCATTATATTCTCATTTTATTCCAGCAATATTTCCCTCCTTTCAATTTAAGGTTTACAAAAAGATTTTCTGCTCTTTTCTAAAGCCCTTAAGAATGCTCCTTCTCTATGCTTGAAACCCTTCCCCAGCTAGCCACATGGATGGCATCTTTTTATCTTTGATTTCCATATGTCATGTTAAATTTCCACCCCGTTAGAGAAGTTTCTCTTACCACTTTCTCCAACTAAGTTTATCCCTCTTAATTTTTACTATAGCATCCCATTCCATATCAATGTATATATTTGTACATTTTCTAATATTCTGCTACTATCATTAAACCTAAAAGACTTTAGATATGAGATTATATCTGGTTGCTTATCACAGACAGTAAATATTTGTTGAAAGAATAAAAGAATAGATAAATTAAGAAAGGAAGTAGGGAATGAGAATTTCAGAGTTTAGAGGATTTTGGATGATACTGAGTTTTCACCTAAAAGACAGTCCTTAAAAGGACAATTTTCTTTTAAGACAGTGTTGATTTTTCTTCAATGTCATCTCCCAGCCATCATGAATATGAATCACACATTCAAAAGGAACTCCAATTTATTGCAGTTTTGCAATTTCTGTTTGTTTATAGTCATAATTATCATAGAAATTAAAAATCAAGATTAATTGCCAACAGTACTTAAGTGCTTTTCCTTCAAAATAATTGTTAAGCTTGCAACCAAGAGTGTAGGATTTAGGCAAGAGGGAGGAGGGGCATGGAAATAGAGAATCTGCAACATTTACTGGCTTGAGCTTTTTTTTCCAGAGGCTGTTCCAGGAAAGCTTATCTTATAACATCATGCTTGGTGGGGAGGAAGGGAAAGAGACCACCACAAAAAGAAAAAGTTTCAAGAAACCAGTCAGTGATATTTTTGAACATACAATGTATGCAAATGTATGTTGGTTGAACAGGAAGGGCCCTCCCCTTACCCTTTTCTGCATCCTGAATGCTCCCCTAATCCTTGCTATAAAAGACCTAGCAAACTGTTTCTTGAGAAGGCAGTTTCTCTAAAGAACTGTGCCTTCTCACTATGTCTTTTACTTGTCATAAGTAAATGAAGCTTTCCTTTGAGCAACTCCTTCTTGGGGCTGATTATTTGGCAACACCCCGCTTGAACAGACCCTTTGAGTCTGCTAAGAAATTTCCCAAGATTATTTTTTTCTCTAACTTTTGACAAGTGAGGGATTTATTTTTTTACTATTTAAAATATATATAACAAAATCAGCTGTTGTTTTTTATACTGGGATATTTTTGAAGTTATAGGAAAATAACTATCAAAAAGGAAATGGTGGCAGTAAAAGGGAAATTTAAATGTTCCAAAGTTTGGTTTCATCATAGATCTGCTTCTGAACAGTTGTGAGACGAGTTTACTCACATCCTAGCTTCTGTTTCATCAGCACAATGAAAGCACTGGACAAGGTTGGTGGTTTGCAATTTGTGCTCCAAGTGTCTTTAGGGTTTCACAGAATCTCCCTAGGACACCAAAAGCAGATAAGGTAGGAATTCTAAGGCTGGTCAGCTTTTACTTGTCTAAGATATGGGATTAGTACTCTGCTATTTTTAAAAATACTATAAGACATTACTTCTAAAAGGAAATTACTTCCAAGATACCAAAGTTATTAATTTCTTAAAAAATTAAGGATAGATCCAATGATTCTACTACTGAAAAATATTCAAAGAAAATTAAATCAGCATGTCATAAAGATACTTGTATCTCATATTTATTGAAGCATTATTCACAATGGCCAAGATGTGGAAACATTCTAAGTGTCCACCAACAAATGAATGGATACATAAAATTTTATATAGATATGGATATAGATATATACATATACTCAATGGACTTTTGGTTATAACCTTAGTAATCTTTTTGAATGAATGACATTTAGTACTATACACACACAATGGAACATTATTCAGCCTTAAAACAGAAGGGATCTGGTCATTAGTAACAACATTATACTCAGTGAAATAATCCAGGCACAGGGTGACAAATACCACATGATCTCACTTACATTTGGAACTTTAGAAAGTCAAACCCAAAGTAGTGGATAGCAGAATGGTGCTCACCAGAGTCTAGGAGAGGGGAGTTAGGGACATGAACAACATCAGAAAGGGCTGCTACCCAAACAAAATTCAGAGGTGAGATAACCTAAACTAAAATGGACCAATGATCTGTGAGAAGAGCCTTACTCTCATATTCCTGGAGAGAAACTTTCTCACTATTCAGACAGAGCCATGGAAAATAACTTTCTATCTATCTCTGTCTCTCATTCCCTCCCCTGATGGAGGTCAACATGGAACCACATTGCTCTGGTGACTGCTGACAGCAATCATGTGATCATGAAGGAAGCTGAACCACACACAAGCCCATACACATTGAAAGGTGTAGCTGAAACACACACACACACACACTCACACACGCACCGAGAAATGTATGGAGATCTCTTTTGTTTTCTGTTTTAAAAGCACTCAACTTTTATACTTCAGTTTTGTGGACCAGCAAAAATTCTAATTTTTAAGTAATTGCTAATGTGTTTTCTGCCATGTGCTGACAATTACAATCTAGTTGAAGTATTTATTTAATTCCTGTCATTCTACCTGCACCAGGAAATGACCGTTCAATTGCATTGGAATCAATCTTTTGTTTTCTCCATCTGTTCATTTTTCATTCATGATATGGCCTTCTTATTTATAACTACTATATTGTGTTATTAATTTCATCTTGATGCTTTTTTACAAATGGGTTTTTCCTATGATTTATTTATTTATTTATTTGAAAGGCAGAGTGACACAGGGAGAAATCTTCCATCTGCTCTTTTTTTTTGTGTGTGTGTGTGTATTTGACAGGTAGAGTTAGACAGTGAGAGAGAGAGAGAGAGAGAGAGAGAGAGAGAGAGAAAGGTCTTCCTTCCTCTGGTTCATCCCCCAAATGGCCGCCACGGCCAGCACTGCGCTGATCCGAAGCCAGGAGCCAGGTGCCCCCTCCTGGTCTCCCATGTGGGTGCAGGGCCCAAGCACTTGGGCCATCCTCCACTGTCCTCCCGGGCGGGACACAGCAGAGAGCTGGACTGGAAGAGGAACAACTGGGACTAGAACCCAGCGCCCATATGGGATGCCGGCACCACAGGCGGAGGATTAACCAAGTGAGCCACAGCGCCGGCCCCCATTTTTTCTTTCAAAACCATGAATCTGGATCAGATCACCTAATATGTGAGTGTAGACAAAATTAAGAGTGGTGACAATCATTTTGCACAGCAGTTAAGATGCTACTTGAGTTGCCTGCATCCCATACTGGAGTACCTGGATTTGATTCCTGGCTACACTCCCAGTTCCAGCTTCCTTCTAATGCACACCTGGGAGGTAGCAGGTGATGGCTCAAGTAGTTCAGTCCCTGTCACCCATATGGGAGACTTGCATTGAGTTCCTGGCTCCCAGCTTTTGCCTGGGCTGTCCCTGAGTATTGTGGGCATTTGGGGATTGATCCTGCAGATGAGATATCTTTTTCTATCTGTCAGTCTCTCTGCCTTGACAACAAAGAAAGAAAAAGAAATTCAAAGACATTCTTGGACTACATCTTTCAGGGTATAATCAGGCAATATGGGAATTCTCACACAGAAAAAGCGTTGCTGCCATGGGTTAAACTGAGTTCCCTATTAGATCCTCTGCCCCAAAAATCCATCACTCAGTTTTACTCTTAAGGTATCAAGGTAAGATCTTCTCTTTCTGACTGCCAATAATAATTGTGAAGTAGTTGAACAGATGTTAATTTAGCTTTTACTACATGAGATGTCTCTGTGATGATCATAGGACATTCAACAGGCAGCACTGGTGAGAGCAGCAGGTGAAAAGAGCCCAGTACTGAAGGATGCTAATGTCTCTGAAGAAGCAAGCACTTGGCCAGCACCGCAGCGCTGCGGCTCACTAGGCTAATCCTCCATCTTGCGGTGCCGGCACACCAGGTTCTAGTCCCGGTCGGGGCGCCAGATTCTGTCCTGGTTGCCCCTCTTCCAGGCCAGCTCTCTGCTGTGGCCTGGAAGTGCAGTGGAGGATGGCCCAAGTGCTTGGGCCCTGCACCCCATGGGAGACCAGAAAAAGCACCTGGCTCCTGGCTCCTGCCATCGGATCAGCGCGGTGCGCCGGCCGCAACGCGCTGGCCGCGGCGGCCATTGGAGGGTGAACCAACGGCAAAGGAAGACCTTTCTCTCTGTCTCTCTCTCACTGTCCACTCTGCCTGTCAAAAAAAAAAAAAATTTAAAAGAAAGAAGCAAATACTTTCTCATCCTTGGTTAAATTTATTTGTAGGTATTTTTTTGGTAGTAGTTGAGGATGGGAATGCTTTTACAATTTCTTTTTTCAGTAAGCTCATTATTGATGCATAAAAATGCTCTTGATTTGTGTATGTTGATTTTGTATCCTGCCACTTTACAGAAGTCATTTTTCAGTTCTAATCTTTTGATGGAATTTTTAGTTGTTTCTATATATAGAATCATGTGCAAACAGTATCACTTGAATTCCTCCTTTCCTAATTGTGTGCCTTTTATTTTGTTCCCTTGCCTAATTGCTCCAACTAAAACTTCCAGTACTATATTGAATAGGAGCACTGAGAGTGGGTATCCTTGTCTGGTTCTAGATCTTAGAGGCAATGCTTCCAGCCTTTCCCCATTCAGAATAATGTTGGCTATGGATCTGTCACATATAACCTTTATTATATTGAGGTACAATTCTTCCATAACTAATTTGTTCAGGGTTTCCCTTTTTCATGAATGAATATTGAATTAATCAAGAGTTAAGAAAAGGATTAAAGCTGGAGGAGAGGGGGAGAAACAGAAAGCAGCATGGGGAAACATATAATAAACGAAGCCCTTAAGTGACCATCGGTGGGACCTCTTTCTGGGGGTTTCCAGGACATAGAAGAAGAAATGATTAACAATGTTAAACAAATTTCTTCAGAGCACTTTTCTTCATATGTAAGAAATGCTCAAAATAGGAATTTTTTAAAGTCTGCTTTATCGTGTAAAAAACTTGAAATAGGGTTTAAAAAATAACATTCTCTTAGATGGTATTTAAATCTCCTGTTGCTGCCTACCTTTCAAAAGAAACGGAATGGCATTTTAGAAAGGCAACTGAATCTAGAAAGCAAGGGATCACAAAACAGGTTAGCAACAGCTAGAGTTCATGATTATTTTTCTAAAAATAGCTACTTGTATTTTAGAAATACACAAAGGGTAATTTAAGAGGCTTTTTTAAATAATAAAATATATGTCAAGCCCACATTGCAGACCAGATTTAAACTCAGTGAAGTGATCTTTCATACATTATACAGTGGCAATTACCATGTAAATAGATTTTAAATAAAGTGATGTATTATTTAAAACCTCAGTGTTATATAATGCAAGCATGGGGAAATGCTTGATATCTGTTTTATTTTCAAATCAGCAATTCCTTTACACACAGAAAAAGGACAATGATTGCACTAGGTATTCTTAATTATTTTTTCATAATAAAGTACAGCAGTCCCTGTGATTATATATTTCCCCATCATTTGTGGAAAACAATAAAATATTCCCTATATAATAAACGACATTTGTCCCATTTGAAACCATTCTCCTTTCAGAAAGTTTTAAATGAGAACTTTATTATATATACTTTATTATTATATAGAGAACACATTTAATTCAGACTATTATAAATGATTGAAAATAAGAAAAAAAAAACTTGATAAATGAGAGCCAGAATTTCCTCCCAGTTTAGAGAAGTTTTTAAGATATCCTTGCAGGAGCAGCTTAGAAAGAAAAACAGGAAGGATTAAGGAGAGTGGTATGGAGCCCACAAAGGAGACTGTACCTGAAAAATTAGGCCTAAAGCCAGAATCTGCTGGTGACCAGGCCTCCTGTCACATTTGTACAATTTGCACTAGCATCTGAGAGCCACATGGATGCTGAATCAGTGATCATTCATTAAGCCGGGCACCTTCAGGCTCGCCTGATGTCTGCGTGAGCAGGCACCGCTCTTCTTCAGTGCCAGGAAGCTATGGCTGCATCCATCCCTTCCTGTGATTCTTCGTCGGTATTCCTGAGTCTCTGTTCATTGCCTAGCTGCCTTGTCCCATTTAGGCTTCCTCCACAAGCAGAATCTAGGGGAGACTGGAGATGCATGGGTTCTTGAACACCCTTTGAGTTGCTGCTGGTGCGGAAGGGAGGATTCCCACACTTTACCTGAAGATAACCAGCTTAAGATTCACCTCCTCCCCTAAGTTTCTGTTACTACAAAATCAGAGAAAAGAAAAAAAACACATTCTGGAGTAAACATTTCTTAATTCAATGATCTAGTTCCCCAAGGTAATGAGTAGTTACTCAATTTATTGGATATTGGGGATACAACTATCCATAAAAATATTATCACCTACTGTCAAATAACTATTGAATCCTCTCTGTCTCTTCTATTTATCATATTAATTTTCTATTGGGTTCTGCCCATCTCTCTTCCTAGTGGTACCCTCCTATCCATTCCATGGTAGATCACTTTAATACTCCACTATCAGTTTCTCTTTCAACAAACACCCTTTTACTCTCCAGATATTTCTGAATTCCAACTTTGGACCTTACAGTAAGGATCATGGAGTAGGATGCTGTTATGGTTTCTCACAGTTTGCCCTGAATACCTGTCCAAAGTTTCAATCCATTTTCCTTATGTCACCCTTCTACTTACCAAATCAATTTAACTTTGCATTGGCAACCAAAATCACAATTTACTTACTGATCTTTTTTTCCAAACATCAACCTCTAGTTTGTTCCCTCAGCAAACTGCACTTCAATTAAAAGAGTGTTAGACATGGATATGAATTCATATTCTTAATGTGCACATGGGTCTTAGCTTCTGAGATTCAATTTCCCAATTTCTAAACTGGATGTAATAGTTCTTCCTTCACCAACTTTTTAAAAGATTGCAATGCCAGTATGTCAACAAAATTACTGTGTAAGCTTTAAAGTACCTTATCATTATAAGTTCATATATCAAATCACCTTTGATATTTAATGTTCCCAATCTACACCAGATTTAACTATTTTGGAACCATGGTTGCCTGCCTTTTTCTTTCCACCAAATCTAATATAAGTATAATGACAACTTCAAAACAAATTTCAAGTACCATTCCCTTAATAATCACAATATCAATAGATCATTCCCATTAAATGCTATGTAAAATAATAAAGCATTTCTAATGCACTGTATTATTTCATTTCCCTGTCAACATTATGAGATAATTAAAATTAGAATCCCTGTTACATATGAGGAGACAGAGCATTATCTAACATGAGAAACTTAACCGCAGTGAAAAAAACTAATACACAATAGACTCAATGGTCAAGTAAGGATATATCCTTCTGGTTGAAGAATCCATAATCCTCATCAGTGTATTAGATTTCACTTATGAGGACTTCTATCAACTCTTATCTTCTTGTTCGCGCTATACTCTCTCACTTCTGGATTTTTGTAGCAAGGAATTTTTAGTCAGTTCATCACTGCCTGCTTCACCGCATGGAAAACAAAAGATTTGATAAACATACCTTGCCATTACTTTATGTTATAAGAATAAAACATCAGAACAAAGAGGAAAATGAATAAAATAAAGAACACTGAAATGACACTTAATGCCAAAATAATGCAAAATAATTTCATTAGCATCCAAAGAATTTTCATTTTTCTCCTTTAATCATTTATGGTTTGGGATTTCCATACATTTGAAAAACAGAGCCCAGGATAAATAAGCTAGCGCTCCATGAAAATGTATTTCTTGACTATTCTGGAGTTAGTAAGCAGTATCGCTCTTGTGTTGTTGGTAGTAGGCTACATAATGCTAAAATCTTTTTTAGTGCCTTGCTAAAATGACTTGGTATGAAATTGTGCTTACCACATTAGTTAAGTTATAACCTGTCCAGTTTCTACTTCCATTTGCCATAAACCTTATTTAAAAATCTGATTTTTATAGGGTGTGTGTGGGGTGTGTATGTGGGGGGGAGGGGGATGCTCTGTGTGTTGCTGTTAAAAGTTGAGTTACTTATCACTGAAGAAGGGACAATTTGAGCACTCAAGGAAAATAGGTAAATAGCTTTCTTGATTTTTCATCACTAGGCCTGAGAAATTGGGAAGGGACACCTGTTTGAACTGAACATGAAAACCTACAAAAGAGAAGTTCTATATAATACATTTATTTCTAAATCTGCATGTATATGCATTTACTTAGACATAAACATACTCATAACAATAATCTTAATTAAAAGATACAGTACAATCTAAGCATAGTAAATTAAATAAAACATCCTATTTTGCATAGTTTGACCCTTTTGAATATCAAATTCTAAATTTGAAAATGTAATTGTTAATTGCCACCTCACAGTACAGTTAAAATAATCCAACAAAATAAGAAAACACAGTGGCTGGCACCTATAAGACTTTAAATAAATGTTGATTCTTTGGTTTCTTATGACCAATCCCCCCTGCCTCAATAAATTATTAAAGAAAGAATTTCTCATATTGTGATAAAGGGTAATGATGAAAATTGCCAAGAAATAATTACTTACCCCACTTAAAAAAATAAAGAAGGAGGAAAGAATTTGATAAGCCTAAGTAAGAGTTTTACCAATGACTCTCCATGAAAACTGTAACTATCATTAACAATCTGTAAGTCATTGATGATGTCTCTAGGGAACAGGTATAATGACAGCATTCATCCAGCAGAAGAAAGGAAACAAAGCTGAGATCTTAGAGTCAGCAGACAAATTCTCAGTTCATTTAATGATTCCTTCCCCTTTGTCCTACACAGTCAGAATTTAAATCCTTACACATATGCATGTATGAAGATAACCTTATATAATTATTACAAACATCATGTGATGCCATGTAACTATCACATTTTCTTAGTCCCTAAGCTATGAGTAAGAAATGGGTGTATTAGCTATAAATTAGCCTAAAGAAATTTTAGCGAGTTACCTGCCCTGTATTAACAATCATCATAAGTACTGTGAGGCATAGAGAAATCTAAGCCAGAGTTAAATGGAATGAATTAAATCCAACAAATTCCCATTCAATGCAACACACTTGCAAGAATACCATGGAAAATATTCCACAGGAGATACAAAGAGAACCCAAGACATTGTCTGTATTTGCCCTAATTGTAGGAATGCCACTTGGCATAGGTTCTAAGTGCTATAGACTTAAAAAGGGAAGGCTGTCACTGAGCCCAGATGGGATTCTGTAATATTTCATTAAGTAAACGGGGGTTTAGTTTTATCTTAAAACATGGTAGCATTTGAACAGATGGAGTACATAAAACATGGTAATAGCTTATCATGGAAAAGTAAGCAAGAATAGTGGCTTTGGTTGTCCCTTAATTATTGACAAGTAAAATTTTATGGAATTCTTAGGGATTTGATGGAAGTGTTAACCATGGACTGGTTTGTTAGCCTTTTCTTTTCTAGCAGCTGAATCTCACTAGCCAAAGGGTAGTCTTCATCCACAACTGACATGACAACTTAAGTTTAGACAAATGTAAGTCTCTATGAAAGAAAACTAACTTCACAAGCTAGTATCTGAGTCCAGAGATGATTTTATGTCAGAAAATTTATTAATTTATTTAGTCAACCTTATTTCATGTTGCACCAATTTTATTAAGATGCATTATATGATTTTAGGGCATGGATAGTTACCAAGATTATAACAAAGAGAAAATATTGCTTTATGGTTGTGATTGATTATACCCACATACTCTGACCCTTACCCTTGTACAATCTTTTCAGGGGAAATGTTCTTCTTTCCAGAAGAAAGCATAGGGAAGATTTTAATGACCTTTAAATGTGAATTATCTTTTTATATTTACTCATAATTATATTTTTGAACAGAGAAGGTACTTGGCCAACCTTTCATTAGCAAATACAATAAAGGCCTAGATAAAAAGAACATGACAATGTAATTGTGCACTCAAATTTCTTGTAGACATTTTTAATGTAGGTCACATAGGAGGTCACCAAGAGATTTGTCAACTACGACAACACAGATGGTCTTGTGAAATAAATGAAGACCACCCTAAATGAGAACAAGGAAAAGTTGTTTGTTCAAGCTTGCTAGAGAACAGTCAGCCACCATCACATACATGTATTTGGCAAAGCCTCAAGGCAAGCACTGGAGCAGAAAAGTCTTATTGTGGCATAAAGGAAAGTTTCAGGTATACCCACTCTGATGCATGAGGAAGCTGGGCTTATTGGTTAGGGGAGTGAATTTGGCCTCCTCTGGTTGGTCCTAAGTTGTAAGTGAGGATAAAAACTTGACAATCTTATAGGTATTGATCAAGTCCTAACCCTCTGAGGACAATCATTGCAGAGGCTGTGGTTTAGCTTCCTGGATAGGTGGTGGTTGTAGTAGTTGTGAGTCAGACTGTTATTTTTGTATATGCTCTGGCCCTTGCCCTTTGTATATTCTGTCTCTCAGCTTTAAGTCTCAATTTTTTTGGAGTTAGAGGCATAAATGTGTTCTTACTTGGGTGAAAAGAGTATTGTGATACATTCATCATGATATGATTTCTTTCATTTAATAAATTCAACACTTGCAAACTCTTACTATGTGAAAGATAGACTCTAAACCATCACTAAACCTTCCTCATATCTAAAGCAATGAGATATCAGCCTTATGAAAAATTACTTTATAGTAAGTCTATTGAAGCAAGTAAAAACCTGACAACAATAATTTGTCCACTTAATTGAAAAAATGTTTATGAAGATAATAAATACTCAATCTTGCATCAAGTTTGCTTCAATATCTATAAATATATTAGTGTTTAATATATTATCATGTATAATATATTTTGTAATACTATCTTTAGTTATTTTCCAGTGCTCGTTACATTTCTAAGGAGTAAAAAAAGAAATTTCTAGGCAAATAAATTGCATTTCACAGATTAACATATTTTCTTGTGACCAATAGTTTTCTGAGAATATTAGGAAAGGAAAGCCATTCCCATTTTAAAACTGAAAAAACAAAGAATGAAACTGGTTTGCCAAAGATCTATAGAGTCAGTGTTATAAAATAGATTTCCTGAATTCTAATTTTGTGTTTTTCTCTTTACATTATTTGTCTTCTAATTACTAAAGTGAAAACAATTTTACAAGCCCTGCATTAATCTCAAGCATGGAGGAAAGCAATACCTAGCATGGCAAGCAAAAAAATGTTAATGAAAATTAAACACAATAGTGGCATTTGCTCTGTCTTCTCCCTGGACCAATTGCATCCATCCAATTATGTAGTAGAAAAGAAGATGAGTGGAAGAATGTCTGTCAGCCTACACACAAAGATGGACAAAGTATTCATCTTGACTACAGAGAAAGGGAATAAAGGATTAACAAAAACAGGACAGTAATGAAAGGAGGAAAGAGAGGTTTTTAGAAGGAATAAGTCTATGGAACTTAAATATACTCAAAAGTTTTTACATAGGGCTCCTTAGGGAAACATTTTATTCTGGGGCTTAGGCAAAGAAAAACACATTTAGAACACCTATTTCTGCCACAAAGTAAGGAAATTTTCAAAGAAGGATGAAGAAAGGTCAAATGGAAGCAGAAGCTATCCTAAATGGATTCTCAGCATCCAAATATGGGCTAATTTGATATCAATAATAATAAAGATGACAATAACATTAATGAATCATAGCCTATTGGAAAAAAATAAGAATTTATGATACATAATGACACAAGAGAGACACAGTACAGAGAGAAAGAATATGAATGCCTGCCTAATGTAGAGTATCAACTCATAAATGTAGGAAGAATGTTAGAATAAAAGTCAACATTTCTATAATTTATAATTCAGGTGAAGTCATCAATGGATGCTAAAACAAAGGAGTGGAAATGTGAGAGGGAATGGGATATTTGAACAACTTCGAGGTATCTTCCCTAAATTATTTATTAACTACAAAGCAGGCATAGTAACCATACCAATTAGAAACCTGGTAGATAGCACCAGATCCATGTGTTCAAAGTTAACATCACCTGTAATGACACAAACCAAGACCTGTGCCCCTTGACATGATGCCCTTTGGAAACACACTGCTTTTGTAATATTGCTGCCAAAAATGGGTAACCTAAGGCTAATAAGGAGAGAGCCTCAGACAAACCAAAACTGATAAACATTTTACAAAATAGCTTGTGTTTTTTAAGAAAAGATTTATTTGTAACTCAGAGTTACAGACAACGAGGGACAAATAGAGAGAGACAGATCTTCCATCTGCTGGCTCACTCCCCAGATGGCCACAATGGCCAGTACTGGGCCAGGCTGAAGCCAGGAGATTCATCTGGGTCTCCCACATGGGTGCAGGGGCCCAAGCACTTGGGCCATCTTCTGCTGCTTTCCCAGACCATTAGCAGGGAGCTGAATCAGAAGTGGTGCAGCTGGGACATGAACTGGCACCCATATGGGATGCTGGCACTGCAGGCTGCTGCATTACCTGCTTCACCACAACGCCAGAAAATAGCTTGTCATAATTCTTCAAACTGGGGCCGGTGCTGTGGCATAGTGGGTAAAGCCCCTGCCTACAGTGCCAGCATCCCATATGGGCACTGGATAGAGTCCCTGCTTCTCCACTTCCGATCCAGCTCTCTGCTATGGCCTGGGAAAGCAGTAGAAGATGGCCCAAGTCCTTGGGCCCCTGTACCCACGTGGGAGACCCGGAAGAAGCTCCTGGCTCCTGGCTTCAGGTCTGCACAGCTCTGGCTGTTGCAGCCAAATTGAGCTGCAGATGGGAGACCTCTCTTTCTCTCTGCCTCTCCTTCTCTCTGTGTGTAACTCTGACTTTCAAATAAATAAATAAATCTTTAAAAAAATAACTTCAAACTGTCAGTATCATGAAAGATAAATAAACTCTTAGGAACTTCTAAAATTATAGGAGCCTAAGAAATATGACAACTAAATATAGAAATCTCACCCTGGACAGAAAAAAAGTTACTATAAAGGATATTATTGGAAAAATTAGAGTAATTTTAATAAGCATGTAATTTAGAGAATATGATATCTATGTTAAATATCTTGATTTTGATAATTATACTGTAATTATCTGAGGATATTTTTGTTCATTAAAAACCACACAATGAGATGTGAAATGTTTAGAGGAAATAAGGAATGATCTCTGCACCTTACAAATAATTCAGAGAGAAAACGCACACATACACATGTGATCGTGTGAGAGTATTTCAAAATATGGACATGGGATTAAAATATGAATTAATATTGGTGCAAACAAATTGGAATTCATATGCTCATATGTTTGGAGAGAGGAAAAGACAGAGTGCATAAGGGGCAAACTATGAATAGTTAATGATCCTGGGTGAGGGTGAAGGGTTGGTAATAATTATTTGTACTATTTTTATAAAGTTGGAATAGCTTAAAATCATTTTAAAATTAAAAAAATTAAAGGTGAAGTAATAACAAAAAAGTAAAACTAAAAACTTTTGCACAGTGACGTAAACCTTCTGCTAGTAGATCTGAGCCTTATTAAGCTAGGTAGATATTCCCTTTTTTAACAGATTCAATGTGATTTTTAGATACAATTCTAAGAACATAATGATACTTTCAGGGGTCATTTCTATAGTTGGTTAATAGAATTTTTTTTAATACAGGTTAAAACATTCACTAATTCATCAAGGATTGAGATTGCCTTCTGTGTGGCCAGTTCAGCACTTAGACATTTTTTTTCTGAGAGCAAGGCTCAGTAAACTATTCTGTAAAAAGATCGTAGAGTAAATATTTTAGGCTTTGCAGGTCACACAACTTCTGTTGAAACCAGTCAACTCTGCCTGTGTGGTGCAAAAGCAGCCACAGACAACATGTAAATGCAGGAGTGAGCTGTATTCAAACAAAACTGTATTTATAAAGCAAGAAGCAGATCAGAGTTTGCTGACACCTGTATTACAGTACTAAAATAGGCGCATATTGCGAACATTTTAGTGATGGGTTCCAATAGGCTGGGTTTTCCTCAAAGTTTTCTGCCAGGCTCTCCATTTTTTCCTAACTTTATCCCATTGTTGTTTTGCTCCTTATTTGTTCCCGACTTTTGAAGATGCCATGCCCCTCTACGAAACCGATCCACAACAGAACAGTTTTGAAAGTACAGAGATTGACCGCAAAGTAGGTGGTCTGCAAAAGGATCTGCTCTTGTTCCAGGCTGGTCGAGAAGTCTGTTCTCTCCCGTCCTGTGCATCCTGACTAACTCCTCTACTTCATCATCAGGGTTAAATAGATTGTCTTTAAAGAATAGAAAATACATACATACATACATACATATATATATATGTGTTATCCACATCGATGCCCACAGCTTTATTGTATTAATAATTAGAATACTGTAAATATATGTTGTATTTCACAGCTTGCCAAGTTTTTCACACACTACAGTTTTGCTTGGTAAACAAGAAGGGTTGCATTGTTCTTAAAAGATTTTGAAACTGAAGCCCTGAGACATTCAAACCTGCCCAAATCTCTAAAATTAGAAACCCATCCAGTCTTCAGCTCTCTGCACTATAACAAAGAACACTGCAGAACTCACTCTAGGGACCAAAGATAAGCTCAACAGAATTTCAAAAGTTTAGAATCTTTCATCCTCCAAAACTATGATGAAATCATAAGTCAGAAGGGGAAAATGTCAAAGACCAAGCCCTGAGAACAGCAGAAGACACAAAGTCTGATTGTTTTCCTTATTTGTAAAAACACACCTGGCTTTCAGTCATTCATGGCAATATCTTTTGAGTTTTGTCATGATAGGCTTTCCCGTTCAAAAAGGACATGATCCTGTGCAAAAGAGAAGCCTAAAGCAAATAATTAATACAAAACAGAGATTTGTTTAAAACCAAAAACAAAGCAAAGAATTATTGAAGTTATAATGATAATTAGTCATAATGTTACTAAAAAAGTCAAAAGACAAAATAAAAACAACACTTTATCTTTTTAATAAGAAAGAGATTGGGAAGAAAATATTATATAATTTGTTCAATAATAGTTATATTATCTAAAGATTATAGAAGTTCAGCTGTTTCCATCTTAACAAAATGCTCATAAAGTGAATAAGCCAGGTAAACATTCAAGAATACAGTCCTGTATGTCTCTTATAATCTAAAGAGATTGAAGCCAATAAATTCCAGACTTACAACTCATCAATAAAACCTCAAATTTTGTCTAGAGTACCATTTGTTAAGGGAAGCTGTTTTACATTCAAATATTTTCCACTCAGAGTTGGGTAACTACATCAAATATCTTTAGACAACTGTTTGCCTTGTATAATTATTCATATCAATCAAAGATTAGAAACTATTGATTAGGAGATATTTTGACAGCTAGAAGTATTCATTTGTCTCTCACTAATCAGATAATTCCTCTTATCTTTTTAGCAGCTTCTTGAGAAATTTTCCATACACATTTTATATATACTTGTATTGTGTTCCCATAACATTGATTAGAATCTAGAGTAAGCATTGCTGTTTGGCTCATTTGTAAGACACTGTATTGCTTGAGTTTATCATTGTCTCAGTACTCCAATGTATGATTGCTAGTTGGGGATTTTGGTACAATGATTTTCCCCCCAACCAACAGAAACTCTGGCATTGGATTAAGGCTTATAACGGAATAAACACTATAAAAGCTATGAATAAGAGGGAACCAGAAAAGTAAATCTCCACAGGAAATTGTTGTGAATTTGATCTGGTGAAAAATCGTCTCCAAAGCAATAGTTACACGACACATCCATCTGTGGGGTACAATTGTTATTTTACTCAAATATTCTACTATCTTATGGTTTACAACAGCTTTCACCTATACTGCTGCATTTGCCTCTTGCAGCAACTCTGGATTCTTATCATGTTTCTTTGCCAAATGAGAAACTGAGGCTCAGAATGTTTTTTTAAATCATCTAACAGAAGTTACCGAATTAGTAAGATGCTGGGGCCAGCGCTGTGGCCTGCAGTGCCGGCATCCCATATGGGCGCCAGTTCTAGTCCCGGCTGCTGCTCTTCTGATCCAGCTCTCTGCTATGGCCTGGGAAAGTATTGGAAGATGGCCCAAGCCCTTGGGCCCCTGCACCCATTTGGGAGACCCGGAAGAAGCTCCTGCCTCCTAGCTTCGGATCGGCGCAGCTCTGGCCGTTGCGGTCATCTGGGGAATGAACCAGTGGATGGAAGACCTCTCTCTCTGTCTCTACCTCTCTCTGTAACTCTGCCTTTCAAATAAATAAAATAAATCTTTAAAAAAAACAGAATTAGTAAGATGCTGGGCTGGAACTGGAAGGTGGAATGACCCATTTAGCTTGAGCTGTGTGATTAACTTGAACATGAAAAAGTTCAGGCATAGTTAAACTGCTTCAAAACTGGAATACATCATACTTAGTGAAATAGCCAATCCCCAAAGGACAAATACCATATGTTATCCCTGACCTGCGGTAACTAATAGAGCACCTAAAAGGTAATCTATGGAACTGAGAGTGACACTTTGAGATGGATTGACTTTGGACAGCCCTTGTCTTGACTGTGGAGGAACTGAGTTATTTTTTTATACTATTTGGTGAACTCTTTACTTAGTATAGAGTTAATCTTATGGGTATAAAATTAATTGATAATAGATCTTTGTAAAAATATGAATGGAAATAGGAGAGGGGGGAGGAAGAAGGATGGGATAGTGAGTACAGTGGGAAGAATCACTATGTTCCTAAAGTTGTATTTAGGAAATGCATGAAGTTTATATGCCTTAAGTAAAAGGTGTCTGGGGGAAAAGAAACAGACTAAGCAGATTAATTCTTGTATGCTAACTCTGATTGAATCATAATGATTCCTGAAACAGGAGGGTGTCAAACTGAGACCCACAGGCCAGCTTCCTGGTTTTGCAAATAGTATTTCTATTTTAAGATTTATTTATTTGAAAGGCCACATTACAGAAAGAGAAGGAGAGACAGAGAAAGAGAGGAGTCTTCCATCTACTGGTTCACTCCACAAATGACCACAACAGCTGGGGCTGGGCCAGGTTGAAGCCAACAGCCAAGAGCTTCTTCTGGGTCTCCCATGTGGGTGGCAGGGACACAAGCACTTGGGCCATCTTCCGCTGCTTTTCCAGGCACATTAGCAGAGATCTGGATGAGATGTGATGCAACCAGGACTTGAACAGGTGGCCATATGGGATGGGGGCACTGCAGGCAGTGGCTCAACCCACTATACTACAGTGCCGGCCCTCACAAATAATATTTCATTGGAACACAGCCACACCTATTTGTTCATATAGTGTCTGTCTATTTGTGTGCTACACATCTCACTACAACAGCAGAGCTGAGTAGTTGCAACCAGAGATTGTATTGCTTATAAGCATATATTTAATTGTCTGGCCAATTAATAAAAATGTTGTTGACTCCTGATCAGTCAAGGAGGATTCTGAGGTTCAACTTAGTCTTCCTGATTGATTAGCACTGTGCACTGTGAAAAAGTAAAAAGGAAAATTGTTACCTTTACATTGCCAAAGATAAAATGCCAACATGATTAGGATGACTAATTTTCTGGATATTTTCTCTCTGTTCCAGTGTTAGGTCCACAGGTTTGCATGTTGGGAAACTCAGTTTATTAGGTTCACTCAGCAATGATGGGGCCAGGTAATTTGATTCATTCCAACTCATCAAAGCCCCATTTTAGGGAGGATTAACTTTTAACAAGGCTTACTGCAGATCCCAATTATATGATTCTCATGTGTTCATATCTATAATGCAGTTGATTACAGTTTTTATTCAGTGTTATATACTTCTCTATTTTTTTTCTCAGTGGGATGTATAGAATCTTCATAATAATTCATGGGCTTGCCAGATATAAGACCCATTTCTTATAGGTCTTTTAATATGCTAGCACAGAACTAGACATAGTATTCCTAGGTATTTTATAAAAATACACTGATGTAAGCATGGCTTCCTAAACAAGAAGTCAAGATATCCCTGAGTAAAAGAATATCCAAGCCCCACTTTAGTGATAACCTTTGAATTAAGCAATCGGAAGCAAAGAATTCCCTAGTGATGGTTTAAAAGTGCTATTTTTGAGAATCAAGACTTTACTTGTACCTCTATTCATAAAACTAGACTTTCTTGTGCATCAAATATACAGTAGGTGGTAGGAATTGACTAATTTTTTCTCCATGATCTAACAGCATAATAAAACTAGCCTGAATGATAATAACATTTTTCCTTGATGTGCTTAAAGCCTCTTCAGAGATAATTATCTATTTTATCAGCAACATAATTCTCAGAGAGAAGTTCAGGTAAGAAAAGACATTGCTAGTCTATTGTAACAGATTGATAGATTGAGGCATGCGATTATTTCATAACTCATTTTGTTTCAGATTTCCATTCAAGGAAACTAGGTAACTTTTGCAATATAGATTTCACAATATCTATGGTCTTGTATAATCCATGTATACCCTTCGCAGTTGCTTGGACTGAGCTGTATACATAAAATATTTCTTGAACTACAAATGGGAAAATGTGAAGTAAATCTAATTTATAAATATATTTTAATATTTAATTCCTATATGTAGTTATATATATATACGAATGTATTCAAATGGTTTTTGTGTGTTGCTCTGTTTTTCCAAGTTAAAAAGTTATATCAAATATTCCTTCATGTGGGGAGCAATCCGGACTAGACTAAGTTACTCGAATTAAGACTTATTCTATGCATCTGCTCTCCCACAATGTGGCGTTGGGAGAGAAGTAAACAGCTTCCGCACAGCTGCCTCCAGTTCAACTGATAAACTGTAGGACTTGCTCCTGATTGGAGGAGAGCGGCGTGCTCGGCGTGTGGGCAGCCGAGTTGGGATTGGCGGAGAAGGACTATAAAGGAGGAGAGAGACGGCATGCACCAGGAACATCTATGGGGAACATCTAGCTGAAGGAACACCTGTGCAGCCCCCGAGAAGAGCCGGCCGGCGGTGTGCCGCTCCCCTGCGGAAGTGGGGAATGTGGCCAGGGGGAACTGCCCTTCCACGGAGGTGGAAGGGATAGTAGCCAACCCGGGAAGAACCAGCAGCAAACCCGGGGAGGGCCGAGCAGACGAAAGAACAGCGCAGGGTCCTGTGTCGTTCCTCCACGAAGAGGGGGAGCGACACTTCACATTCTTATTTTTATTTGACAAAGTTACAGACAGTGAGAGAGAGAGAGAGAAAGGTCTTCCTTCCATTGGTTCAACCAAAAAAATGGCTGCCACGGCCAGAGCTGTGCCAATGCATAGCCAGGAGCCAGGTGCTTCCTCCTGGTCTCCCATGCAAGTGCAGGGACCCAACCACTTGGGCCATCCTCCACTGCTCCCCTGGGCCACAGCAGAGAGCTGGACAGAAAGAGGAGCAACCAGAACAAGAACTGGCGCCCATATGGGATGTCGGCACCGCAGGCAAAGGATTAGCCAAGTGAGCCATGGCGCTGGCCCCCTTCACATATTTTTACATTAGTGCTGGTTTTTGTTTTCTCAATTAATAGAATGAATATCATGAGATAATTTTACCACAAAAATAAATATCACAAATACTTTTACCAAAAAATCAGATTTTTCACTTTTAAAAATTGCTAAGGGGCTTTCTATATACTCTGTCCATATGTTCTAAAAACTGTAACGTAAAATATACATCTAAATATATGATTCTCTCTAGAAGAAAAGGTTCTAACTACATCAACTCATATGTATTTCAAATATACATGAAAATCCCTGTTACCAGGACATGCCTAGTATGTGCAACACATAGGAAGGGACATGCAGTACTGGAGCTGGACAGAGACTGAGAAATACTAGATTCTGTCTTCTTAAAGAATGAGTAGCATGAGGCTGGCATTGTGGCATAGTGGAATAAGCCAATGCCTACAACACCAGCACCCCATAATGGGCACCAGTTTGAGTCCTGGCTGCTCTATTTCTGATCCAGCTCTCTGTTGTGGCCTGGGAAAGCAGTAGAAGATGGCCCAAGTGCTTAGACCCTCTGCATCCATCTGGGAGACCTGGAAGAAGCTCCTGGCTTGGACTTGGCACAGCCCTGGCCACTGGGGCCATTTCAGGAGAGAACAAGTAGATGGATGATCTCTCTCTCTCTCTGTCTCTGTCTGACTCTCTGACTCTCCTTCTCTCTCTCTGTAACTCTGCCTTTCAAATAAATATATAAATCTTTTGACAAAAAAAAAGATGAGTAGCCTGAGGCCCAAAGAACTGAACAATGAATAAATGAAATTAGCAGAGTCAAGTAATCATGTCAAAGGGAACAATGATGCCCTCACTCAGCTAGGGCATCATTTAACTGACTTTATGTTGAGAAGTTCCAACTTTGGTATAAGTATGTATGGCACAGATCAACAAAAATGAAATAAGAGGAAATAATCACATAGAGTGCATGCCAGGGAAATAGAATGATCTCTCAGGTGACGCAGGTCAGGGCCCTCCCAGATAAGCTTACTATGGTTCACTCTGGCTTCACCTGGCTCCACAGGCCAGAGCTGCTCTACAACTGCCCACAGAAAGCAATAAAATAACTCCTCCTCCTTCCTACTGTTTTCATAAAGACTGGTACTAATTTGCATTCCTCCATCACAGAGAACACTTAAGATACATCCTGAATATAAGTAGCACCAGGGGAAAATAGAACCTTGGGGAAAGATTCTGATAGCAAACCAAAGAATGGAATCTTGGGTCTTAGATTTAGATCTTTAATCCATGTTGAGTGGAATTTTGTATAAGGTGTAAGGTAGGGGTCTTGATTGATGCTTCTGCACATGGAAATCCAGTTCTCCCAGCACCATTTATTGAATAGACTGTCCTTACTCCAGGAATTGGTTTTAGATCCTTGATAAAATATAAGTTAGCTGTAGATGTTTGGGTTGATTTCTGGTGTATCTATTCTGTTTCATTAGCCTATCCCTCTGTTTCTGTACCAGTACCATGCTGTTTTGATTACAACTGCCCTGTAGTATGTCCTGAATTCAGGTATTGTGATGCCTCTGGCTTTGTTTTTGTTGTACAAGATTACTTTAGCTATTCGAGGTCTCCTCTGTCTCCATATGAATTTCAGCATAATTATGTCCCGATCTGAGAAGAATGTCTTTGGTATTTTGATTGGTATCATACTGAATCTATAAACTGCTTTTGGGAGAATGGACATTTTGATGATATTGATTCTTCCAATCCATAAGCATGGAAGATTTTTCCATTTTTTGGTATCCTCTTCTATTTCTTTCTTTAAGATTTTGTAATTCTGATTATAGAGATCTTTAACATCTTTGGTTAAGTTTATTCCAAGGTATTTGATGGTTTTTGAGGCTATTGTGAATGGGATTGATCTTAGCAGTTCTTTATCAGCCATGGTATTGCCTGTGTATGCAAACGCTTTTGATTTTTGTGCATTGATTTTATACCCTGCTACTTTGCCAAACTCTTCTATGAGTTCCAACAGTCTCTTAGTAGAGTTCTTTGGGTCCCCTAAATAAAGAATCATGTCATCTGCAAAGAGGGATAGTTTGAGTTCTTCCTTCCCAATTTGTATCCCTTTAATTTCTTTTTCTTGCCTAATAGCTCAGGCTAGAACCTCCAGAACTATATTGAATAGCAGTGGTGAGAGTGGGCATCCATGTCTGGTACCAGATCTCAGTGGAAACGCTTCCAACTTTTCCCCTTTCAATAGGATGCTGGCTATAGGTTTTTCATAAATTGCCTTGAATGTATTGAGGAATGCTCCTTCTATACCCAGTTTGCTTAGAGTTTTCATCATGAAAGGGTGTTGTATTTTATCAAATGCTTTCTCGGCATCTATTGAGATAATCATATGGTTTTTCTTCTGCAGTCTGTTAATGTGGTGTATCACATGGATTGATTTGCAAACATTGAACCATCCCTGCATACCAGGGATAAATCCCACTTGGCCTGGGTGGATGATCTTTCTGATGTGTTGTTGCATTCTATTGGCCAGAATTTTATTGAGGATTTTTGCATCTATGTTCATCAGGGATATTGGTCTGTAATTCTCTTTCAATGCTGCATCTTTTTCTGGCTTAGGGATTAAGGTGATGATGGCTTCATAGGAAGAACTTGGGAGGATTCCCTCTTTTTTGATTGTTCTGAATAGTTTGAGAAGAATTGGAGTTAGTTCTTCTTTAAATGTCTGGTAGAATTCAGCAGTGAATCCATCTGGTCCTGGGCTTTTCTTTGTTGGGAGGGCCTTTATTACTGTTTCAATTTCTGTCTCAGTTATGGGTCTGTTTAGGTTTTCTATGTCTTCCTGGTTCAATTTAGGTAGGTTGCATGCGTCCAGGAATCTATCCATTTCTGGTAGATTTCCCTGTTTGCTGGCATACAACTCCTTGTAGCAATTTCTGATGACTCTTTTTATTTCTGTGGTGTCTTTTGTCACATTTCCTTTTTCATCGCTGATTTTATTGATTTGGGTCTTTTCTTTTTTTAGTTAATTGTGCCAATGGGGTGTCAATTTTGTTTATTTTTTCAAAAAAACAGCTTTTCATTTGGCTGATCTTTTGTAATGTTTTTTTTGGATTCATTCCTGTTGATTTCTTCTCTGATTTTAATTATTTCTCTTCTCCTACTAGTTTTAGGTCTGGTTTGCTGCAGTTTTTCTAGGTCCTTGAGATGCATTGAAAGCTCATCTATTTGGTGCCTTTCCAATTTCTTGATGTAGCCACCTATTGCTATAAACTTTCCTCTTAACACTGCTTTTGCCGTATCCCATAAGTTTTGATATGTTGTGTTGTTATCCTCATTTACTTCCAGATTTCTCTTTTGATTTCTTCTATGACCCAGTGTTCATTCAGGAGCATGTTGTTCAGTCTCCATGTGTTTGCATACTCTCTAGGGATTCCTGAGTTGCTAGTTTCCAGCTTCATTCCGCTGTGGTCTGAGAGGCTGCATGGTATGATTCTAATTCTTTTGAATTTGCTGAGACTTGCTTTATGGCCTAGTGTGTGGTCAATCCTAGAGAAGGTTCCATGTACTGCTGAGAATGTAAATTCTTTAAGTGTAGGATTGAAAGTTCTGTAGATATTTCTTAGATCCATTTCGGCTATATTGTCGATTAAATCTGCTGTTTCCTTGTTGATCTTCTGTCCGGATGATCTGTCTATTTCTGAGAGTGGAGTATTGAAGTCTCCCAGTACTATTGTATGGGAATCTAAGTCTCCCTTTAAGTCCCTTAACATATCTTTTAAATAAACCAGTGCCCTGTAATTAGGTGCATATACATTTATAATAGTCACATCTTCCTGTTGAATTGATCCCTTAATCATTATATAGCGTCCCTCTTTGTCTCTCTTAACAGTTTTTGTGTTAAAGTTTATTTTGTGTGGTATTAAGATGGCTATGCCAGCTCTTTTTTCATTTCTGTTGGCATGGAATATCTTTTTCCAGCCTTTCACTTTCAGTCTGTATGCATCTTTGTTGGAAAGATGTGTTTCTTGTAAGCAGCAAATAGATGGGTTTTGTTCCTTAATCCATTCAGCCAGTCTGTGTCTTTTAACTGGACAGTTCAGGCCATTAACGTTCAATGTGACTATTGACAAGTAGTATCTTTGCCCTGCCATTTTCCCAAAGATATTTCTAATATATGTTTTGAACTTCCTGTGATCTTTTACTGTGAGGTTTTCTTCCTTTACCTTCTTTCATACTGATGGCCGTGTCTGTGTTTCTTTAAGCATCTATCTTTTGCAGGGCTGGATGAGTGGTGACAAATTCTTTCAATTTCTGTTTGCTGTGAAAGGTCTTTATTTCACCTTCATTCACATATGAGAGCTGTGCAGGATATAATATTCTGGGCTGGCAATTTTTCTCTCTTAGTACCTGGGCCATTCCCTCCTAGCCTGTAGGGTTACTGATGAGAAGTCAGCTGTGAGTCTAATGGGAGATCCTCTGAGAGTAATCTGACGTTTCTCTCTTGCACATTTTAGAATCTTTTCTTTATGTTTCACTGTGGTGAGTTTGATTACAATGTGTCATGTTGAGGATCTCTTTTGGTCATGTTTACTAGGGGTTCTATGAGCTTCCTGTACTAGGATGTCTCTATCCTTCTCCAAACCCTGGAAATTTTCTGCTAGTATCTCACTAAAAAGGCCTTCTAATCCTTTCTCTCTCTCCATGCCTTCAGGAACTCCTAGAACCCGAATGTTGGGTTTTTTAATAGTATCCTGTAGATTCCCAACAATATTTTTTAGATTTCTAATTTCCTCTTCTTTTCTTTGATTTGACTGTATACTTTCCTGTATTTGGTTTGTTCTTATTTTTTTATGTGTCGCTCCCCCTCTTCATGGAGGAACGACACAAAGCCCTGCGCTGTTCTTTCGTCTGCTCGGCCCTCCCCGGGTTTGCTGCTGGTTCTTCCCGGGTTGGCTACTATCCCTTCCACCTCCGTGGAAGGGCAGTTCCCCCTGGCCACATTCCCCACTTCCGCAGGGGAGCGGCACACCGCCAGCCGGCTCTTCTCGGGGGCTGCACAGGTGTTCCTTCAGCTAGATGTTCCCCTTAGATGTTCCCGGTGCATGCCGTCTCTCTCCTCCTTTATAGTCCTCCTCCGCCAATCCTAACTCGGCTGCCCACACGCCGAGTACGCTGCTCTCCTCCAATCAGGAGCAAGTCCTACAGTTTATTAGCTGAACTCGAGGCAGCTGTGCGGAAGCTGTTTACTTCTCTCCCATCGCCATATTGTGGGAGAGCAGATGCATAGAATAAGTCTTAATTCCAGTAACTCAGTCTAGTCCGGTTTGCTCCCCACATTATGTTTTTATATGCATTGTTAGATTTATATGCATTGTTAGACTGTATACTTTCCTGTGTTTGGTTTGTTCTTATTTTTTTAGGTTTTTTATATGCATTGTTAGATTATTCACTTGATATCTTTCCTTTTTTTATGCAGGCATTTACTGCTATAAAGTTTCCTCTTAACACTGCTCTGCTTTATCTCATAAGTTTTGATATAGTGTTTTCATTAGTTTCAAGGTATTATTTATCATATGACCTACTGTTCATTTAAGAGTATGTTGTTCAATCTCCATACATTTGAATAATTTTAGGAGCTTCTCTTGTTTATTTCTAGCTTAATTCCTTTATAGTCAGAAAATATGCATAATATGATTTTAATTATTTGAATTTGTGGAGACTCGTTTTATGGTCTAGTATGTAATCTATCCTAGAGAATGTTCCATGCACTGATGAAAAGAATATGTATCTTGCAGCTGTATGATGGAAGGCTTGTATGTATCCATTAAGTCCATTTGGTCTATAGTGTCAATTAGCTCTGTTGTTTTTTGTTGATTTTTTTGGTCTGGTAGTTTGGTCCATTGACGAAAGTAGGGTGTTGAAGGCCTCTAGTGCTATTGTATTAGAATCTATTTCTCTCTTTAAATCCATTAACATTTGTTTTATAAAACTCAGTGCCCTGTAACTGGGTGCCTAAAATTTTTTTAAATGTATTTATTTATTTGAAAGTCAGAGGTACACAGAGTGAGAAGGAGAGGCAAAGAAAGAAAGATAGAGGTCTTCCTTCCGCTGGTTCACTCCCCAATTGGCTGCAATGGCCAAAGCTGTGCCAATCCAAAGCCAGGAGCCAGGAGCTTCCTCTAGTTCTCCCATGCCATGCGGTTGCAGGGGCCCAAGGAATTGGACCATCCTCTACTGCTTTCCCAGGCCATAGTGTGGGGAGCAACTGGGAGCAACTCGGACTAGACTAAGTTACTGGAATTAAGACTTATTCTATGCATCTGCTCTCCCACAATATGGCGCTGAGAAGGGAGAAACAGCTTCTACACAGCTGCCTCCAGTTCAACCAATAAACTGTAGGACCTGCTCCTGATTGGAGGAGAGCAGCGTACTCGGCGTGTGGGTAGCAGAGTTGGGATTGGCGGAAGAGGACTATAAAGGAGGAGAGAGACGGCATGCACCAGGAACATCTATCTGAAGGAACACCTGAGCAGCCCCCGAGAGAGCCGGCCAGCGGTGTGCCGCTCCCCCACGGAAGTGGGGAAAGTGGCAGGGGGAACCACCCTTCCACGGAGGTGGAAGGGTTGGTAGCCAACCCGGGAAGAACCAGCAGCAAACCCAGGGATGGCCGAGCAGACGAAAGAACAGCGCAGGGTCCTGTGTCGTTCCTCCACGAAGAGGGGGAGTGACACATAGCAGAGAGCTGGATTGGAAGTGGAGCAGCCAGGACTTGAACCAGCACCTATATGGGATGCTGGCACTGCAGGCAGCGGTTTACTCACTATGCCACAGTGCCAGGTCCAGGTGCATATACATTTATGATAGTCACAACTTCTTTTTAAATTTAATCCTTGGTCATTACATAGTGACCTTCTTTCTATCTTTTAACAGCTTTTGTCTATGTTTTGTATGCGAGATATATAGAGAAACAGATATAAATAATCTGATTGCTTCTTATTTCTATTTGCATGGAATATCATTTTCCATCCTTTCTCTTTTGGTCTCTGTGTGTCTTTACTGTTGAAGTGTGTTTCTTGTAAGCAGCATGTAGTTGGGTTGTGCATTTTAATCCCTTCAGCCAACGTATATCTTCAAATTCAGGAATTTAGTTCATTTACATTCAAGATTATTATTAAGTACTGACTTGGTTCTCCCTTTTTTCCATATAAATTCCTATTGTTGTTTTAAATATCCTTTGTTCTTTTAGTAGTAGGTTTTCTACCCTTACATTCTTTTATGGTGCTGATTGTCTTTCTCAGTCTCTGTAATAAATCCTTAAGTATCATCTGTAAGGCTGGGTATGTGATGCTGAATTGCTTCAATTTTTGCTTGAATTGAAAGTTCTTTATTTTACTTTCATTATGAATGAGAGTTTCACTGGTAAAGTATCTGGATTGGAAGCTTTTTTTTTTTTCTTTCACAGCTTCAACTGTATCTCTCCATTCTCTCCCAGACTGTTGAGTTTCTGTTGAGAAATCTGCTGTCACTCTGATGGGAATTCCTTTAAAAGTGACCTGTGACTTGTAACTTCTCTCTTGTAAGTTTTATGATACTCTCTTTATGTTTTACTTTTGAGAGTTTGATTATACTGTGTCATGGTGAGGATATTTTCTGATCATGCCTATGTGGTGTTTATGAACTTCCTTTGTTTGAATGTCTATGTCATTCCCCCAACTGGGGAAATTTTCCACTATTATTTCCCTATAAATGTTCTCTAAACTATTCCTTTTTCCATTCCTGAGGTGCATACATTGAATCATTTGATGATATCACAGAGATTCTGAACAGTTTTCATTCTTTCTAACGTTTCTTTCATTTTCTTATCACATTGAGATATTTCAAAAGACCTATCTTCTAGATCAGATATTCTTTCTTTCTCATCTAGTCTGTTCTTAAGGCCTTCTACTGTAGTTTTTATTGGTCTTTTCATTTCTAATATTTCTCTTTGGTTCTTTTTCACTATCTGTATCTCATGGCTGAATTTCTCATCCATGCTGTATACTGATTTCCTAGTTACATTTAATTGCCTAAGTGTATTCTCTTGTATCTCTTTGAGTAACCTTATAATCATTCTTTTGAACTCTTTCTCAGGCATTTCATCAATCTCTGTTTCTTCACAGTCTGACACTAACACATTACCGTGTTCTTTTGGGGAACGTATATTGCCTTGCCTATTTTGTTTCTTGTTTCTACATTGATTTTTTGTACTACATCTGGAATATCAGTTGCTTCTATTTCTTTTAGAGAGTGACCTTTGTTGAATGAGTACTATTCCCTGGAGATGTGCCTCTGGGTATTGATAGACTGCTTTAGCTTTAGTTCCAGTTCAACTTTACTGTATAGTCTTCCTATGAATATCAGTTGCTTCTATTTCTTTTAGAGAGTGACCTTTGTTGAATGAGTACTATTCCCTGGAGATGTGCCTCTGGGTATTGATAGACTGCTTTAGCTTTAGTTCCATTTCAACTTTACTATGTAGTCTTCCTATGCCTTTATTTGCTATAGAAGGTAGTAGTGATAGTGAGGATATAGGCTGTTATTCAGCTTAGTGTAGTTACTGAGATCCCTGTTATGCATGCCTCCAGTCATCTTGCAAGGGAGGCACTGTTGCGAAGAGCCTCTCTTGTTGGAAGACGGCCTTGCTGGTGCTGTGGATGTGCCCGGCGCATAGTTTCCCAGCCAGTGTGCATGTCAGGTGGCAGCATGGCATGATCAGTGCTGGCTCCAGGAGTCAGGTTGTCTTAGAAATTCCTAGTCATTGCCCAGACCCAGATTCTTGCTAATGCTTATGCTGAAGGGCAGAACATGATGGTTCAAGTAGTTGTATCTCTGCCAGCCTTGTGGGGGACCTGGATTGGGTTTCTGGCTCTTAGCTTCAACATTGTTTGTTAGACAAAGAAACACTATACTATTTGGGGAAGAGGTAATTTTTAAAATTTCCTGCCACTACAAACAGTTTGAGGAAACTGCATTTTGCAGAATGACTACATAGTAATAAAAGATTGAAATAACAAATAATGTCTAATGTGGGTGAAGATACTGAAATGTATGATATTAAATAATTTAATTTGATATCTTGCAAGATTGTCCTTAGTTATCGCAGTACTATAAGTTCTCAGAGAACAAAAATTATTTCTTATTTTTCTTTGTAAACACAGTTTACAGAATAATACTTCTAGGACAAAGCTAAGTATTCAGAAATATTGCCTTGGTATTTCGGTATCTCACTAATACACCCTCCTCTTCTTAACCAGGAAAGGGATTACATTTCCCCTCTGCTGCCTTAAGGCATTAAATAAACACCTTCAAATTTAAAGTGGATTGGAAAGGGGATACACCATCCATCATGCCCTGAAATATTGAAATATCACTAGATATCTAGGCTCAGCTAATATTCAACCTATTCCATGAAATATTGCTGACTGTCTTCATCAAAACTCATCCTTCTCTCCTCTGTCTGAATTATCTTACGGCATTCATCATAATATACTTTAAATAATTTATATACTTTAAATAAATCTCTCCCTTGCTGAATTATAAGATATTGCTGTCACTCAATAGACACAGGAATTGGGTCTAATATAGTATGAGACTTCGCAAACCCAAGCAAAAAACTTACAAATTAATCCATTTGCCAAATGGAAGAATGAATGGCCAGAGAGGCATAGATTAGTCTAGACAACATGAGTCCAAATCCTGAAAGATAAAAGTTCTGCGGTACTAAATTTAAACTTATGCAGTATTTTTAATCAGTAAAATATTTAATCATTTGGTAGCATATTCTTTCATAATTGCATGAATTTTCACATCTTTATAATGCTGTTAACTTTTTGAAAATATTTTTAGTATCATTATGAAAATGTCACAAAGTGAAAATTGTTGTTGCCTCCCACACCTATAATTTCTAAATATGATTAAAATAATAACAGGATTTTAACTGAATATGTATTATAGTCTAATAATTAAAACATCATTTTATCATAGAGTAGATTTCATACCTGTAGCTAAATACTTTGTAAGCATTACTCTGTTCTATTCTAGACATAGTGATAGTTTTAATGTATTGTTTGTCATTTTATAACTATTTATCTGATCACAAATCAACATGAGTCAGTCTGGGAATAAAGAGGGAACCAAATACATCAATTACCTAATTTGAGTCCGATATTTGACAAGATTTCCCTTACTGGATTGATCCAAATGGCTGAATATGTTGTAGCCACACTAACTTAAGCTGCTCTGAGATATAAAAAGAGCAAAGGAAGAATTACCTCTCCAAGAGTCTGACTGATGGAAATTTTCAATGAAGAAGTTAAAAAATCAATAGCAACAACGACTCCATGGGACAAGAGGAGAGGAGACCGAGACACGACTGCAGCCAGCCATATGGCACAGCCAGCTGCCAGCTGTGAGCCACCATCTTACCACGTCAAAGTAGAAATTGCCATGCACCCTGCCACTGGCAGTTTTAGCTGAGAGGGAATATCACAGTCACCTACTGACATTTATTCAGCCTGGAGAGCTGACTGTTGTCTGAGCAACTGCTGTGCTCGGAGCAAGGAAGTTGCCTTGCTCCCTTCCTTCCCTGACTCCCGCAGAGCACCATACTCCGCAGCAAGAAGAGGTGCAACATACCTCTTTCTCCTACAAGCTTCATAGTTAGAGTCAGGGCAATGTGTGGGGCAAAGGATAGATTCTCTGCGTACAGCAACTGTTGGAGTTTGGGGGCATTAGCCCCAGAACTATGCTCACATGTTCTGTGTGAACAAGGAGGAATCACCTTTTACCTTCCAGGAGCTAACATAAGAAATAGCTCATAAAAATAATCTACACCCACACTGGGAGATTTAGATAATAACTGCACTATACCCTGCAACACCAGGACTGTTAACAGTTCATCCAAAATTTCTTGGTGCCACTGAAATCTACCTTTTAGGCATAGGGAAGAACCTACCTGCATTCCATTTTTCTAAACTCATACCCTCCAGAGTAAAATCTCCTATATACCTTGTAGTCACCCTGTAGAACTGGAACAGGATAGAGTTTGCATCCCCTACTCCTGGGACTAGGGCTGTTGGTATTATAAGCCCAAGCATGAGTTTGACTCTCCTAACAGGACCCAAGGAAGGGCCCATCCATACCCACAATCTGAGAGCCACAGAACTTAGTGCCACAAGCCCCAGCATCACTCAGCCTTGCCAAGTAGGACAAGCCTTCCTGGGACTCTTGTCTCAGCACCAAGAACAAGGACCTAGCTAGCACATGGAGACTGACAGTGAACTCTCGGTGGAACAAAGATACACACCCAAGGAAACACTTATTCATCTCAAAGCCATGCTTATCCCTATGAACTGCAGCAGAATGTCCCTCTGTGTCACCGATAGACATAGCTGACATGGATTAAGACAAAAGCAATCATACAGAGACTACACTTCTGGGCTCACCTAGAACCAAAGCCAAAGCAGCAAGCCAAGTGATACCATGAATTCCAGCTAAACCATGAAATTTTTTAAGTTTCTTTTTTTATTTTTAGAGATTTTATTTACTTATTTGAGAGGTAGAGTTACAGACAGTGAGAGGGAGAGAGAGAGAAAGGTCTTCTTCCATCCACTGGTTCACTCCCCAAATGGCCACTACAGCCAGAGCTGCGCCCATCTGAAGCCAGGAGACAGGAGCTTCTTCTGGGTCTCCCATGTGGGTGCAGGGGCCCAAGAACTTGGGTCATTATCTGCTTTCCCAGGCCATAGCAGAGAGCTGGATTGGAAGAGGAGCAGTCAGGACTCAAACCAGCACCCATATGGGATGCCAGTGCCACAGGTGGAGGATTAACCTGTGCCATGGCGCCAGCCACAACCATAAACTCTTTTACAATAAAACCTACTCTGTAAAGAAGAAGGGATGAATACACCAGGTGCACAGATGTCAAGATAGGGACACAAGAGACACAAAGAAGTAAGGATAGCATGACGCCTCCAAAAGAACACAGTGCTCCCCCAGAATTAGATCCTGAACTGAAGGAAATCCATGAAATGATGGATATAGAATTCAAAATAATGACTATAAGGAAACTCAATGATATGCATGAGAATACACATAGGTTAAAGAAATGAAGAAAAGAATGAATGACTAAATGAAAATATCACTAAGGAGGTAGCACTCATTAGGAAGAACTGAATAGAAATTTTGGAGGTGAAGTCTTCAATCAATGAAATAAGGAATATAATTGAGAGCTTTAACAGCAAAATTGACAAAGTGGAGGGAAGAATTTCTAACCTCAAGGAGAGGAATTTGGAATAAACAAATCAGACAAAAATAGAAAACATTAAAAAGAAGAATGAAGAAAGTTTACACAAAGTATGATATTTTATGACCATATATTAAATGACCAAATATTCGATTTGTAGGTATTCCTGAAGGAGAAAAAAAGGAAAATGCCCTTGAGAATCTGCTAAATAAAATAATACTTGAAAATTTCCCAGGTCTTGAAAGAGACATGGACATCCTGTTATAAGAAGCTCTATGAACCCCAAGCAGACTCAAGCAAAAAAGGTCATCTCCAAGGCATATTGTTATCAAATTGTCAAAAGTTAAAGGTAAGGAGAGAACCCCAAAGACAGAATAAAGTGCCAAATTACATATAAAGGAAAACCAATGAGATTAATATCAGACTTCTCAATGAAAACTCTACAGGCCAGAAGAGAGTGGGATGATATTGAAATCTTTACTTAATGTATACCAAACTGATCTTCTGTAAAAAAAAAAAAAGAAGAAGAAGAAGAAGAAGAAGAAGAAATCATCAATTCCCAACTTGACTCTCACTGGGATTAAACATGACAATAGGTCTGATCTGATTTCATCATCATTTAAAAAATCATTTATTATTTTTCACTTTATGTTTCTGTGTGGGAGCAAACTGTTGAAATCTTTACTTAATATATGCTAAACTGATCTATATATAAAGAGAATCGAAAATGAATCTTGATGTGAATGGAAGGGGAGAGGGAGTGGGAAAGGGGAGGGTTGCGGGTGGGAGGGACGTTATGGGGGGAAGCCATTGTAATCCATAAGCCATACATTGGAAATTTATATTCATTAAATAAAAGTTTAAAAAAAGAAAAAAAACTTCCAATCAAGAATATTATATTCAGAAAAGCTACCCTTTAAAAGTGAAGAAAAAATAAAGTATTTTCTAGATAAGTAAAACAGAGAATTTACCAACACCAGACCAGCCTTATAAGAAACTCTGAAGGACGTCCTGCATTAGAAGTAAACATCATGAAAACACACGACATCATCATCAAATTCAGTAACAGAGCATGTAGAATCATTATCTAATCAATAAAATGGCAGGTTTTGGTTTTTATCTATCATACTAAGCTTGAATGTAAATGAATTAATTTCTCCAACAAAAGACTCCAATTGTCTGAATGGATAAAAACCACCACCCCACTATATGCTGCCTATAGGAAACTCACTTCGTAAACATACATATATACTGAAGCTGAATGGTTGGAAAAATATATACCAGGTAAATGGAAACCAAAAATGAGCAAGTATAGATATCCCGATATCAGAAAAAAAGAACTTTAAATCAAAAACTGTTAACAGAGATAAAGGACATAATTTTTTCATATTTAAATTATAATTAATTTTAGGAGATCCAGTATGATTTGTAGATACAAGTCTAAAACATAATGATATTCCCTTCCCCCTCCCTCCAGCACTCCTTCATGCTACCTTTCTTTCTGTCTTTCTTTTAGTTTTTGAAATGAAGTACTTTAAATTTACATTGCAGTAAAAAGGCTTAGTACCTCACTGAATAAGAAATTTAACAAGTAAGAAGCAAAAAGATCCAAATTTAATGAGAATATAGACAATAGCTATAAACAATAATTGAATGGAAAAATGATCATTTCATGCATATGCAATTTGTTTTTGTCAGTCATTCGTAATTTCTTTCAATGAAACAGAACCAATCTAAATATTCCTGTGTGTTTACAAGATAATATTTAAGTTCATTAAGACTTTAAGTCATTTCCTCTCAACAGATTATGCATGAAATAATTTTATGCCTTTGCAACACAAATAATTGTACATTACATTTTCTGTACTCTATTAGCTATCACAGATCAGAGATAACACATAGTGTTTATCTTTTGGGGATTGGCATATTTCACCAAGTATAATGGTTTCCAGTTGCATCTATTTTGTTGCAAAAGACAGGATTTCATTCTTTTTTATGGCTGAGTAATATTCCATTATATACATATATATACATACATATATATACACACCACATTTTCTTTATGCAGTCATTGTTTGATGGGCATCTGGGTTGGTTCCATATCTTAGATTTTGTGAATTGAACTGTAATAAACATGGGGGTACTGATCACTCTTTCATACGCTGATATCAGTTTGTTTGGATAAATTCCCAGGAGTGGGATGGCTGGGTCATTTGGTAGATCTATTTTCAGATTTCTGAGGAATCTCCAAACTGTCTTCCACAGTGGCTATATTAGTTTGCATTCCCACCAACAGTGGATTAGGGAAATTGTTTCCCCACATCATCGTCAGCATTCATTGCTTATTTCTTTAGGAGAACCATTCTGATTAGGGTGAGGTGAAACCTTATTGTAGTTTTGACTTGCATTTGGCTGACGGCTAGTGATCTGGACCATTTTTTTCATGTGTCTGTTAGCCTTTTGAATTTCCTCTTTTGAAAAATGCCTGTTCAAGTCATTTGCCAATTTCTTAATTGGAGTGTTTGTTTTGTTTTTCTTGAATTTCTTGAGCTTGTTATAGATTCTGGATATTGATCCTTTATCAGTTGCGTAGTTTACAAATATTTTCTTCCATTCTGTCAGTTGCCTCTTCACTTTGTTGAGTGTTTATAGTGCAGAAGCTTCTCAGCTTGATTTTGGCTTTGATTGCCTGGGCTTCTGGGGTCTTTTCAAAGAAGCCTTTGCCTATGTCAATGTCTTGCAGAGTTTCCCTCAATGTTCCATGCTAGTAATTTTATGGTATCAGGTCGCAGATTTTGATCCTAGATCCATTGTGAGTTGATTTATATATAAGGTATAAGTCAGGGGTCTTACTTCATACTTCTCCATGTGGAGATCCAGTTTTCCCATCACCATTTGTTGAAGAGACTGTCCTTGTTCCCAGGGATTGATTTTAGCTCCTTTATCAAAAATTAATTGATTGTACATATATAGATTGATTTCTGGGTATTCTATTCTGTTCCATTGGCCTACATGTCTATTTTTGTGTCAGTACCAGGCTGTTTTGATTATAACTGCCCTGTGATATGTCTTAAAATTTGATATTGTGGTTCCTCCAGCTTCGTTTTTGTTGTATAAGGTTTCTTTAGCTCTTCGTGGCCTCTTGTGTTTCCATATGAATTTTAGCATAATTTTTCTGAATCTGAGAAGAATGTCATTGACATTTTGATTGAGATTATATTGAATCTGTAAATGGCTTTGGGAATATGGATTTTTGTTATTAATTCTTCCAGTCCATAAACATGGAAGATTTTTCTATTTTTTGTGTCTTCTTCTATTTCTTTCTTCAGTGTTTTGTAATTCTCATCATAGAGCTCTTTCACCTCTTTGGTTGAATATACTCCAAGATATTTAATTGTTTTCTGTAGTTATTGTGAATGGGACCAATCTTACAAATTTTTCTCAGCCATAGAACTGTCTGTGTATGTAAAGGCTATTGATTTCTGTATGTTAATTTTATATCCTGAAACTTTACCAACTCTCTTATGAATTCCAATAGTCTCTTAGTGGAGTCTTTTGGTTCCCCTATATAGGGAATCATGTCATCTGCAAACAGGGATAATTTGACTTACTCCTTTACAATTTATATCCCTTTGATTACTTTTTCTTGCCTAATGGCTCTGGCTAAATCTTCCAAGACTAAACTGAATGGCAGTAGTGAAATTGGGCATCCTTGTCTGATTCTGGGTCTTACTGGAAATGATTCCAACTTTTCCCCATTTAATAAGATGCTGGCTGTGGGTTTGTCATAAATTCGCTTGATTACGTTAAGTACTGTTCCTTGTAAGCCCAATTTACTTAAGGTTTTTATCATGGAAGGAGTTGTATTTTAGCACATGCTTTGCATCTGTTGAGATAGTCATTCATACAGTTTTTATTCTTTAATTTGTTAATGTTATGTATCACATTTATCAATTTGTGTTGAACCATCCCTGCAAACCAGGCATAAATCCCAGTTGGTCTGGGTGAATGACCTTTCTGATGTGTTGTCAGATTCAATTAGCTAATATTTTGTTGAGGATTTCTGCATCTATGCTCATCAAGGATATTGGTCTATAGTTATTTCTTTGTTGTATCATTTCTGGTTTTAGAATTAAGGTGACACTGGCCTCATAGAAGGAGTTTGGGAGCATGTTCTCCCTTTCAACTGTTTTGAATAGTGTGAGAAGATTTGGAATTAATTATTCTTTAAAAGTATGGTAGAATTGAGCAATGATGCACTCCAGTCCTGGGCTTTTCTTTCTGGGAGGATCTTTATTACTGATTCAATCTCCATGTTGGTTATTGGTCTCTTTAGGCTTTCAATGTCTTTGTGCCTCATTCCTCTTAGATAGTATGTGTCCAGGAATGTAACATTTCTTATAGATAATCCAATTTGTTGGCATATAGCTATTTGTATCAATTCCTGATGATTCTTTGTATTTCTGAGGTATGCATTGTAACATCTCCTTTTTCTTTTTTTTTTCTTTTTCTTTTCTTTCTTTTTTTTTTTTTTTTTTGACAGGCAGAGTGAACAGTGAGAGAGAGAGACAGAGAGAAAGGTCTTCCTTTGCCGTTGGTTCACCCTCCAATGGACGCCGCGGCCAGCGCGCTGCGGCCGGCGCACCGCACCGTGCTGATCCGATGGCAGGAGCCAGGAGCCAGGTGCTTTTCCTGGTCTCCCATGGGGTGCATGGCCCAAGCACTTGGGCCATCCTCCACTGCCTTCCCGGGCCACAGCAGAGAGCTGGCCTGGAAGAGGGGCAACCGGGACAGAATCCGGCACCCCGACCGGGACTAGAACCCGGTGTGCTGGCGCCGCTAGGCGGAGGATTAGCCTAGTGAGCCACGGCGCCGGCCCAACATCTCCTTTTTCATCTCTGATTTTACTGATGTGTGTCTTCTCCCTCTTTTTCTGCTAGTTGCACCAGTAGTGTATCAATTTTGTTTACTTTTTCGAAAAAAAAAAAAAGTTCTTCATTTCACTGAAATTTTGTAGTATTTTTTGTTTCAATTTGTTTCTTCTTTAATTTTAATTATTTCTCTCTGCCGCCTAATTTGGGATATGGTTTTTTTGTTTTTCTAGGACCTTGAGATGCATTAATCGCTCATTTATTGAAGGCTTTCCATTTTCTTAATGTAGTCACTAATTGCCATAAACCTCCCTGTTAACAATGCTTTTGCTGTATCCCAATAAGTTTTGATATGTTGATTTGTCATGTTCATTCATTTCCAGGAATTTTTATTTCCCTGTTGATTTCTTTTATGACCCACTATTCATTCAGGAGTGTGCTGTTCAGTCTTCATGCATTTGTATGTTTTCTAGAGATACAATTAGGTATGTTTGGTCCATTGAGTAGGTTAGTTCTGTTCTTTTGTTTTTCTGTCTGGTTGATCTGTCCATTGATTAAAGTGGATTGTTGAAGTCCCCCATTATTATTATATTGGAGTTGATGCGTCCCTCCCTTTAGATCCATTAACATTTGTTTTAAATAGCCAGGTGCCCTAGCTTTGCATCATATGCATTTATTATAGCCCCATCGACCTGTTGAATTGATCCCTTAGTTGTTACATAGTGCCCATCTTTGTCTCTTTTAATAGTTTCCATTTAAAATCTATTTTGTCTGATATTAGGATGGCTATACCTGTTCTTTTTTGCTTCCCATTAGCATGGTATATCTTTTTCCATCCTTTTACTTTCAGTCTACATGTATCTTTGTTGGTGAGGTGTTTCTTGAGAGCAGCAATAGTTAGGTATTGCTTTTTAAATTCATTTAGCCAGTCTGTAACTTTTTTTTTTTTTTTTTTTTTTGACAGGCAGAGTGGACAGTGAGAGAGAGAGACAGAGAGAAAGGTCTTCCTTTGCCGCTGGTTCACCCTCCAATGGCCGCCGCGGCCGGCGCGCTGCGGCCGGCGCACCGCGCTGATCCGATGGCAGGAGCCAGGAGCCAGGTGCTTTTCCTGGTCTCCCATGGGGTGCAGGGCCCAAGCACCTGGGCCATCCTCCACTGCACTCCCTGGCCACAGCAGAGGGCTGGCCTGGAAGAGGGGCAACCGGGACAGAATCCGGCGCCCCGACCGGGACTAGAACCCGGTGTGCCGGCGCCGCAAGGCGGAGGATTAGCCTAGTGAGCCGCGGCGCCGGCCAGTCTGTAACTTTTAATTGGAGAATTTAGGGCATTTACATTCAAGGTTACTATTAATATTTTACGAATTGGCTCTGCCATTTTTCTGCAAATATTCCTATTCTTTGCTTTGAATTTCTTTTGTACTTTTACTAGGGTGTTTTCTGCTGTCACATTCTTTTTTGATGATGACACTCTGTCTGTGTTGCTTTGTGTAGCACATTCTTTAACATCATTTGTAAGGCTGGATGAGTGGTGACAAATTCTGTCATTTTCTGTTTTTTATGGGAGATCTTTATTTCACTTTAATTCATAAATGAAAGCTTTGCAGGTTACAGTATTCAGGGTTGACAGTTTGACAGTTTTTTTTTTTTTTTTCTTGTAAGACTTGGACCATGTCTCTCCATTCTCTCCTACCCTGTAGGGTTTCTGATGAGAAATCAGCTGTCAGTCTAATCGAAGGTCCTCTGAAAGTAATCTGGCATTTCGTGCACATTTTGGACTCCTTTCTTTAGGTTTTACTGTTGAAAGTTTGACTGCAATGTATCTTGGTGAAGGTCTTTTCTGGTCAAGTCTATTGGGAGTTCTATGTACTTCCATATGCGGATGTCCCTATCTCTCTCCAGATAAGTGAAGTTTTCTATAATTATTTCACTGAATAGGCCTTCTATTCCATTCTCTCTTTCCAGACATTCAGTGACTCCTAAGACCTGTATGTTGGGTCATTTGATAGTATCTCATAAATTTCCAACATTGTTTTTAATTTTTCTAATTACTTCTTTTTGTTTGACAAATTTCCAAAGATTTGTCTTCTAACTCTGATATTCTTTCTTCTGCCTCACCAAGTCTGTTAAGGCTTTCCACTGTGTATTTTATTTGACATATTGAATTCTTCATTTCTAATAGTTCAGTTTGGTTTCTCTTCAAAATCTCAATCTTACAGCAAAAATTTCCTCCATGACATATATGGAATTCTTTAACTCATGAATTTGCTCCTCATTTCTTCTGAGTAACTATGATCATTCTGAATTCTTTTTCAGGCACTAGATCAATCTCTTCATCTTCACAATCTAAAATTGAAGTGGGGGAGTCATGTTGTCTTCCTTGTTTTTTTTTTTTTTCCCTGTCTCGGGTTTATTTGTACAAACAGCACAGGAGGACACTAGCCCCACGCAGACAGCAGCCCAGGGGTCATACCAGTCCTTCTGCCCTTGCATTGTCAGGCAAAGGCTGTTACTAGGGAGCCTTTTCGGGGGGCTGGGCACCTTTGGGAGGAGCCTGAGCCGGAACTGGGGCTGCAGGTGTGGCCTGGGCCTTGGGCTTGGTTTGGGCCTGAGCCTTGGGCTTGGCTTGGGCCTGGGTCTTGGGCTTGGCTTGGGACTGAGCCTTGGGTTTGGCTTGGGCCTGGGCCTTGGGCTTGCCTTGGGCCTGAGCTTTGGGTTTGGCTTGGGCCTGAGCCTTGGGTTTGGTTTCGGCCTGGGCCTTGGGCTTGGTTTCAACCTGGGCCTTGCCTTTGCCCTTGCTCTTGATTTGAGCTTGAGCTTGGGCCTTGATTTGAGCCTTGACCTTGCCCTTGATTTGGGGCTCAGTCTTGGCCTTTGCCTTGGTCTGTGGCCGGGATAGCCTGAGACCCCTAGCAATGCGGGCACGGGCACGCCTTCCAAGCTTGGGGTGGGCAATGTAGGCAAGCCGATCGAGCTTCTGGCTGACACCCTTCGGGATCGTGGGCTTTATTTCCTTAGGCTTGACCAGGGCCTTGATAGCTTTAGCATGCGCAGCCATAGCCTTGGCATTGTTGGCCTGCATCTTCTTCAGGCCCTTCTTGTTGTGCTTCTTGGCAAAACGCATGTTCCTCAGGAACTTGGGGTCCACCCCTTTCAAAGATTCGTATCTTTGTGATCGCGGTTTCTTGATGCCATTTCTGTGCCATTTTCGGGACTGGTTGTGCATGGTGTGGTTCTTGGACTTGGCCATGTCTGCACCGTAACCCGCAGCTGCCGAAGCCGTCTTCCTTGTTCTTATTTCTTGAATTTCTGCGTTTATTTTTAGGCATTTTTAGAAATACTTATTGGCTTTCTCCTTTGATAGGTTTTATCTTTGAACTCTGTGGCTTAGTAGAGTGTCTGTTCTTTCAGTGAATATCCAGAGGCATGTGCTCAGTGGGGCTAGGAAACTCTGGTCAGTGCTCAAGAGTGGGGTGACAATCCAGGGTGACACCCAAGTTGGGTGTGATAGAACTCCTTTAGTATCAGCAGGGGGGAGGGTATGATCATGCCTGTTGGCATAATCACAACCTCACCTCCACTCTTCTTTTTTTTAACTTTTATTTAATGAATATAAATTTCCAAAGTACAGCTTATGGATTACAGTGGCTTCCCCCCCCCATAACTTCCCTCCCACCTGCAACCTTCTCCTTTCCCTCTCCCTCCCCCCTTCCATTCACATCAAGATTCATTTTCAATTCTCTTTATAGACAGAAGATCAGTTTAGCATATATTAAGTAAAGATTTCAACAGTTTGCACCCCCATAGAAACACAAAGTGAAAAATACTGTTTGAGTACTAGTTATAGCATAAAATCACAATGTACAGCACATTAAGGACAGAGATCCTACATGAGGAGTAAGTGCACAGTGACTCCTGTTGTTGACTTAACAAATTGACACTCTTGTTTATGGCATCAGTAATCACCCTAGGCTCTTGTCATGAGTCGCCAAGGCTATGGAAGACTTTTGAGTTTGCCAACTCTGATCATATTTAGACAAGGTCATAGTCAAAGTGGAAGTTCTCTCCTCCCTTCAGAGAAAGGTACCTCCTTCTTTGATGACCTGTTCTTTCCACTGGGATCTCACTCGCAGAGATCTTTCATTTAGGTTTGGCTTTTTTTTTTTTTTTGCCAGAGTGTTTTGGCTTTCCATGCCTGTAATACTCTCATGGGCTTTTCAGCCAGATCCGCGTGCCTTAAGGGCTGATTCTGAGGCCAGAGTGCTGTTTAGGACATCTGCCATTCTATGGGTCTGCTGTGTATCTCGCTCCCCATGTTGGATCGTTCTCTCCCTTTTTGATTCTATCAGATACTAGTCTTGTTTATGTGCTCCCTTTGGCTCTTAGTCCTATCATTATGATCAATTGTGAACAGAAATTGATCACCGGGACTAGTGAGATGGCATTGGTACATGCTACCTTGATGGGATTGAATTGGAATCCCCTGGTATGTTTCTAACTCTACCATTTGAGGTAAGTCAGCTTGCACCTCCACTCTTCTAAGGAGATCAGTGCTCATGGTTAGCCCATAGTGGGTACATCCCTTACCCATGCTGACACAGGAACCACACAAAGGGTCTGCCCTCACACAGTCCTAAGTATGAGCATGGATCCCTCAGTAATGACCCACCCTAGGCAGTCAGGGAGCTCTGAGCCTCTGACACCGTATACAGTGATTATATAGAGACTGAGATACACCCCATGCACCCTCATTCAGGCACAAGATTCCCAAAATCATAGCATGCAAAACTCCTATTCATGGGGTACAGGGGATCCCCTCTCTACCCCCCTGCAAGCCTGCCCTGTCCCTGGAGAGAGCAGAGTTGTTTCCAGCGACAGGTTCCTGTGGGTGTTCCGCCTTGGCAGTTTAAGCCCTAGAGCCCATGATAGGTTGATAGGATGGGAGTAACTCACAACCATAAATGGGTGCTCAGCTTTCTGAAGGACATTATATTTTGAAAAAAGAATCAATTCAGCAAGAAGACATAATAATCGTGAAATAATATGTACCCAACACAAGACCACCCAAATATATACAGAAAATACTATTAAACATAAAGGGAGATATAGACCCCAAAACAATAATAGTGGGTGACTTCAATACCTCACTCTCATCAATGGGCAGATCACCCAGACAGAAAATCAATAAAGATACTTCGGAATGGAAATATACTATCAAGCAACGAATCCAGTTGAGAAATGGGCAAAGAACTTCAATAGACAGTTCTCAAAAGAAGAAATACAAATGGTGAACAAATATATGAAAAATGCTCAACATCACTAGCCATCAGGGAAATGTAAATCAAAACCACAATGAGATATCACCTCACTTCTGTAAGAATAGCTAAAATCCAAAACAGAATAACAAATGCTGGGGAGGATGTGGACAAAGGGGAAGACTTACAATCTGTTGGTGGGAATGTAAATTAGTGCAGACACTGTGGAAAACTGTGGAGATTTCTGTTAAAAACTAGAAATAGCCTGGCCGTATGATCCAGCAATCCCACTACTGGGTATATACCCAAAAGACTTGAACACAGTGTATAAAATGATCCCTGTTACCACCATGTTTGTAGCAGTACTGTTCACAATAGCCAAATTTGGAATCAGCCAAGGTGTCCATCATCAAATCAATGATAAATGCTGTATCTATCCACAATGTAGTATTATTCAGCTATAAAAAAAAGAATGAAATTCTGCAACTTGCAGCAAAATGGATGCCACTGGAGGACATCATGTTGAGTGAAGTAAGACTCAACCACAAGTACAAATACTGCATGTTCTCCCTTATATGAGGGAGCTAAATTTTAAAAAAGAAAAAAAAAGGAAGCAAAAAGAAATGCCTGTGCATATCAGTATTGCTGCAAATATAGTTTTGCAAAACTTTGTTTTATACCTTTGTGAAACCAGTGCTAAAGAATGTTATACCACTGTACTTTTAATTATTTGTGATTTCTTTCAACTTTACTGTATATGGGTGAAGTGGTCATTTTTTCATTCAGTTTTTGTTTATAGTCATTGTCTATTTTCCCATTAAACTAGGAGGTTTTTGTCTTCTACTTGTTAAACTTCTTATTCTGTGAAGTATTAAGCCATGTTACTGTAATGTAGATTTTAAAATGTTATCACAAAAACCAAAAAAAAAGAAATGGAAAAGGATGGAGGGTGGGAGAGGGAGGTAGAGGGTTGGAGGGAGGGAGAAAGGTAACATCATTATGTTCTTAGAATTGTATTTACAAGTCATATTGAATCTGTTAAAAACTAATTAAAATTTAAAAAATAATTTTCTTTGCTATTTTATAGGCAAGATGAAGGAATGGAAGTTGGATGAAAACATAGTTGAATTGTGGTTCATAATGGAGAGGGATCTCTGATCACTGTGCAGTCCATTCTGCTTTATCAATGAACTTAATGAATACATGAGTAGAATGCTTATTAGTTGGCAGGTCACATTGTCTAACATATTGAAATGCAAAATAGCTTTCAAATATTTTGATAGCACTTGAAAACTAGTAACAAATCAAGATGACACAATTTTTTTAAAAAAAATTTATTTTATTTATTTGAAAGGCAGTTGGAGAGGGGGTGAGACAGAGAGATAGCTACAATCCACTGATTCACTCCCCAAATGGCTGCAATAGCCGGGAATGGGCCAGACAGAAGCCAGAAGCCTCTTTCGGGTCTCCCATGTGAGTGCAGAGGCCTAAACACTTGGACCATCCTCCACTGCTTTCCCAGGCACATTAGCAGGGAGCTGGATCAGAAGTCAAGCAGCCAGAACTCAAATCGGTGCCCATATTGGATGCCAGTATCACAGGTGGCAGTTTAATCCACAACACAGCCCCAAGATGGCACAATTTTAACTGTACATTTGGGGTAAATCCATCTTCATGTTTGGGACAAGGTGGTAACATTGCTTCAACAACCATATAAAGCAGCAAGGAAGGGCCTCAATCAGAACTACATGGAAATACCCATTTTTTACACACTGCTGCCTTTGTGAATTTGGCCAGCTTCCTTAACAGCATCTATAGAATGGAGAAAACAATCCCTCCTTCAGTAGAGAGAAGAACAGAAATAGTAATGTAAATAGAATATGGTAAGCACTCATTGATAGCACTGTAATCATTTCTAAAATGTAAAAATATCTGCCCCAAATCAACCAAAAGTATTTAAAGCCAAGTTCAAAGAAGGTGTTTAGTATGTGGTATGTGGTATGTGGTATGTGGTATGAACACATCCAAGAATCATTCTCCATTCTACATGCATTTCTGAAGAAATACTAGAGAATATCCAGAGAAAATATAAAATAACTTGGAGAAAATTGGCTATTTTTTTATTGAGAGGAAAACTTAAAGAGACATGATAGCTGTCTCCAAAAATTTTTAAGTACTCTGTTGTGGAGAAAGTGATATTTTTAGTCACTTTTACTCCAGGAGGCAAAATAAAGATCACTCATTGGCAGTTTTAGGAAAATAAATTTTGTTATGATCTAAGGATCCTCCTAACAATGACATATTTTTACCAATGGTGCAGCAGCATGCTCCACATTCATGAAGTATCATGGAATTTTTAAACCAAATCCACCATACAGCTGGGACAGCATTTTTAGATGTGTTTATATTATTTAAAATCTCTCATTAATCCTGTAAGTCACATACCATCATTCTTATCCCTATTTTTCAGATGACAGACTATGTTTGACTACTTTCAAATCTCACTCATAATAACTGTCAGGTCCATGTCCTCTGGGTCTAAAATCTGTGCTTATTGCAGGATATAACATTGACTTAGGGATTCATAAACGGGGTGTGAGTTTGTACAAGAAGATCTCTCCAGTGTCTTAGGGATCATACATTAGTAATCAGTATAGTTAAGTTTTCAGCCCACATTCAGTCTGATCCCACTCTGGCCCACAAACAGTTCTCCCTTTATGTACGCTCTATGCCAGCCATGGAACATTCATTATTTCCTTTGATTTGTGCAGCAATTCTGCAAGGCAAGAGGGCAGGTATATTTCGTGTTTTATGTATAGGGAAACTGAAATTGTGAGAAGCTAAATGATTTAACCAAGGTCACAGAGCTAGATAATGACAAAGACAGAGGCAGGAATCAGAAATTATGACTGTACGTACTGTGCTTTCCACTACACCAGGCATAGTGAAATTAATTAAATATCTCCATAATGACTAGGATATGAGGTACAGATGATTGCTGCAAAAAACTATAAAACAACCAAGACCTTCACCTAAAATTATTTTTGTCAATAAATTCTTTATATGCAACATGCTTGATAAAGTTCAAAATTCATAGAACTAGGGGGTAATTTTTCAATAAAATAGAAAGCTATATAAATGTTTCTTTAAATTTTATTAGATGAGACAATAACATATTCAGTATCTCACATCTCTTATAGTCAGGAAATGATTCCTAATTTATGACCCAAATTCCTGCTGCTCCAGTTTCTACCACATTCCCTGATGTCCTGCCCTCTATGGAAAAAGAAACAAACAGAAAAGCTTCTTGTACATTTCCTTTCATCTATATAATCATCACTAAATTATTGAAAGAAAACTTCACTCTTGCTTTCATACTCTGACATTGTCACCTATTCTGCTTAGATCTCTGTTTATAAAAATAATACCTTTATTTATAACATTCTTCCATTAGCTGAAAGATAAGGTCATTTGAACAAGATTTTTAATTACTTGTGTACCTTCTTCTCTCAAGAACATCACAAACTAGTAATCATGTTAAAAAGAATTTCAGCTTCCTGTATAGCTGTAAATATTTCAGTAATGAGCAGACCATTTAGTAAGATCCATTATTACAATTGAAAAATAGAGTCAAGTTTTACTTCCTGTTGTCTCAACTCCAGATATCCAAAATAATAGAAGGTTTAAGAACTATGTTCCAGGGATGGGCCTGGTGGTTGGGATACCTGCATCCCATTTTGAAATTCCTGGGTTCAAGTTCCGGTTCTCCAAATTCCAGCCTTCGTGCTAATGCACAGCATGTGAGGTAATGGCTCAGTATTTGGGTCCTGGGACCTAAGTTGAGTTCCCAGCCTCTGGCTTTTTATTTATTTTTACACTTCTTTGTGGGAAGAATGTCTGACACATTGTAAGGAAAGGATTTGGAAGATATGTGTATATAGGTGCACCCACATTTGGAAAGTTTTATCTACCACAGTAAACCCTCTGGCCATACATTTTGCATCCCTCTGATGTAAAATATACATTCAAATGTAGCCAAAAGATAGCCCATTACAGTAACAGTCAGGATCAAGGTCTAGAATCTCATCATCTATGTCAGGTCCAGGTGTGGCTAAAGATCTTCAGGTGTGGTTCCCTGGGCAAAATCCTTTAGCCTTGTTTCTCTCAATTTGAGAACCTGTAACTGAAAAACAAGGTATCTTCCCTGATACACCCAATATTCAGTGGTTGAACAAGTTTAAAATAATCACTACAGAACATTCAGGTCATAAATGGGGACATTGGAGGCACACAAGAGCGATTAGTCTATAGCAGTTCTGAACTTTAGCCAGGTACCATGTTGCTAGTACCTTGATTAGCGATCAACCTACTGCCTAGGAATGATTCTTGGCCCCACCTTCTGGGTCCTTGGTTCCATTATCTGTCATTCTTCCTGACTAAAAATGTAGCCTCTGTTTGCATCATGGGAGATTTTGCAGCTTGTCTCCTACCTCGAGATATTTGGAGAGCAGTTGCCTCCTTTCATTTTGTACTTTCTCTGTCCTTTTCAGTCCAAGGTGATATCTTTCCTTAAAATCACTGAGAATTTCTTATAAATACATTTATGACTTACTTCAACAAAAGTCACAGCCATAGATCTCCACAAAATGAGCCTTTCTCGATGTTGGATAGAAACAATTCCCTAAAGATTCTTGGACTTTTAGTCCTATTGTTTATCAGAGACAGACTATTTCCCTCTAAGTCTTACTGGCAGCCATCACATTTCTGTTAACCATCTCTACAGTGCTCTTCCCAACATCTGCCTCCTTGTCACAAATTCACTGACACTTCCAGGCATCAAGCCCTGTTGCAATTATCTAATGGTACAATACAAGTAACTTCAAAATGTAGTGGCCTAAAATAAACATTTATTATGCTCATGGATTCTACAGGTCAAGAGTTTGGTCAGGGCTCTCATAGATGTTCTTTTCAGGATTTCTTATGTGATTAGATATTGATTGGAGCTGCAGCCATCAGAAAGCTCAGATGAAACTGTTCACTTCCTAAGATGTCTCACATTCTTAGAAAATTGGTGTTAACTATTGGAGAAGAGTGGGGACGGTTCTCTGCATGAGGCTGCTTGGCTCTTGTCACAGCATGGCAGTTGACTTTCCTCTGAGCCAGGGATCCAAGAAGCCAAATCAGAAGCTGCAGTGACTTTATTACCTAACTTCAAAGTCAGGTAATATTCTATTTGCCATACAAAACCTACCTCGATTCAGTGTGGGAGGGAATTGGACAAAGACCTAACAGCAGAACAATGGATCACTGGGGGTTCTCTCGGAGGTTGGTTACCACAAATTTTAAAATGGCAAATAAAAATTAAATGTGATTCTACGCACCCTTAACCTGTTCAGACATATCTTTAAATTATTTGCAGCAATCCATTTGCTGTTTCTCTCCTTCGCATCCTACCCCACAACCCCTAGGCTCTCTTTACTGGCTCATAAGCCTAACTAATCTATTCCTGTCTTTTCAAATGTACCCAAACACCTGATCTTAAAACTAGTATTAATATGCAGCCAGAATTGAGAATCCTTTTTCTAACTCAATGATTTTCAAATACAAATCACTCGAGTGTCTTGTTAAATTGCACATTCTGATTCAATAAGGCTGGGACAAGACTGAGAGTCTGCATTTCTAAAAAGGCACTCAGTTGATGCTAATATTCCTTCTCCAAGACCACATTTGGTATTGTGAGGCTCTGGTTCAGTGTTTTTCTACGTTTGCTGCATATTTGAATCACTTATAGGGTTCTATAAAATACTGATGTCTGGAGTCCCATCTCCAGGGATCCTGATAAAATTGTTTTGCAGCAAATCACGAGCATCAGGACTGGTGGTTGTTGCATGGAAGGAAATTTGAAAATCAGTACTCCAGACTAAACTTTTGCTCAAAATTTGAAAAGTAGGGGAAAAAGGCAATTAAGAGTTTACAGAACCAAGACCTGGTTATAATGATATGTCATAAAGGGTGAAAACCTTGTTCAGAAAGACTGGTGGAGCCAATATTGTGGCACAGTAGGTTAAGCCACCACCTGCATCCCATATGAGCACCATTTCAAGTCCTGGCTGCTCCACTTCTGATCCACCTCCCTGCTAACATGCCTGGGAAAGTAGTGAAAGATGGCCCAAGTTCTTGTACCCATGTGAGAGACCCAGAGTTCCAGGCTCTGGGCTTTGGCCTGGCCTGGCCCTGGATGAAGAAGATATTCATTCATTCATTCATTCATGCTCTCTCTCCCTCTCTTTCTCTCTCTCTCCCCCCCTCCCCCTTCCCTCCCTGTCTCCTTCTCCCTCTCCCCTTCTTCCCCTCTCCCTCACTTCCCCCCTCTATGTAACTCTGCCTTTCAAATAAATAAGCAAATCTTTAAAAAGAAAAAAAGAGACTCCAGTCATATGAGATGAGCTCTATTCATGTTAAGAGGGAAACAGAAGAGTGGAGAACCTGGAGTATACTAACTTTTTCTCTAGTCACCGTTCACTTATGACTTGTCATTATCCTGTTCTCTCACCCAAGAACCTCACGACTTCTTTTGCCTTAAGGCTTTGCCCTCTCCACCACCAATAAAAGTTCCAGAACATCTAAAACCAAGAGAAGGCAACCCTGGGACATCGTATGCAATGGAAAAGAACAAACTTAAGCACGTGGTTCCCGCAACTGGTTTTTTACTGTCTTAGTCCATTTAGCTGCTATAATAAAATATCTTAGGCCAAGCAATTTCTGAAGAACATAAATTTGTTTCTTACAGTTCTGAAGACTGAGAGGTCCAAGGACAAGGTGCCAACAGAAATGACGTTTAATGATGAACCCTGTCTCTCCTTCCAAGATGTTGTCTTGTTACGACATCCTAGGAGGGAAAGGAGCAAAACGGGCACCGAAGCTGGTTTGCACCTTCCCTTTTATAAGGTTCTAATCTATTCATGAGGATGGCGCCCTTATGACTTAATTGCTTCTCAAAAAGGTTCCACATCTTAATAACATGACATTGGGGATTAGATTTCAACGTGAATTTGGGAGAAGACACCATAATTCAAACCATGGTATTTGTCATGTACCTGAACCATGCTGTGCTAAGAGTTTTAGGTGTATACATCATCTCATTTATTTCTCACCAAAACACTAACATGTGGGTTATCCTATTTTACTGATAAGAAAATGGAACTTCAAGTAGGTTTACTAATGGGATTAAATCACCTAGCTCAAGATTGGTAAAGGATTGAGAGAGAGGTTGCAATGGAAATGTGGAGGACTCAAATACTATAAGCCCCCCAGAAAATTATAAAGTATTATAAATTTAAATTATTATAGAATTAAATTATCTGTGAATAATACTACAGTGAACGCGAGAGTTCAGATGTCTCTTCAACAAGCCAATTGCACATCTTAATGTGTATACCCAGAAGTGGGATTGCCAGATCGTACGGTACTTTTATTTTTAATTTTTTGAGGAAACTCCGTACTGCTTCCCATGATGACTGTTCTAATTTACATCACAACCAACAGTGTATATGGAGTCCCCTTTCTCCACATTCTTGTCAACACTTCTTATCTTCATCTTTTTATAGTAATCATTCTGACAAGTGAGATGATATCTCATGGTGGTTTTGATTCAAATACCCCGCTTTGAGTTGACTTTCACACATCGTTTAAGGGTCTAACTTCATTTTTCTGCAGGTGGATATTCAGTTTTTCCAATGGCATTTATTAAAGATATTGTTTATTTCCCATTGTGTGTGCGCCTTTGTAAAAGATATATTCATCAGTTCATTAATTTGTTTCTGGGCTCTTTATTCCATTCTGTTTTTCTGTCTATTTTTATGCTAGTACCATACTGTTTTAATTACTACAGCTTTGGAACATAATTTGACATCAGGAAGTGTATTGCTTACAGCTATTTTGTTCTTGTTCAAGATTGTTTTGGTTATTTGAGGTCTTCTATGGTTTCATGTGAATGATAGGGTTGTTTCTCTATGAGAAATGTCATTAGAACTTTGATAGGGCTTGCATTGAACCTGTAGATTGTTTCGAGTATTATGGATATTTTAACAATATTAATCCTACCAATCCATGAACATGCAATATGTTTCCACTTATTTGTGCTTCCTCAATATCTTTTACAAGTTTGTGTATAGTTTTCAGTATAGAGATCTTTTGTTCATTGGTTAAATTTATTCCTATGCATTTAATCTTTTTTTTAAAAAAAAGGATTTATTGATTTGAAAAGAAGAGTTACAGAAAGAGAGGGAGAGAAGTGCTGGGCCAGTAGGAAGCTAGGAATGAGGAGCTTCTTCTAGGTCTCCCACACGGGTGCAGGGGCCCAAGCACTTGATCCATCTTCTGTTGCTTTTCCAGGCACATTAGCAGAAAGCTGGAACAGAAATGGAACAGCCATGACATGAACTGGCAGCCATATGGGATGTAAATGTCATAGATGGTGGTTTAACCTGCTCCTCCACAATACTAGCCCTGCATTATTCTTTTTGTAGCTACTATAAGTGGGATTGTGTTCTTTATGTTTCTGATAGTTTGCTGTTACTATACAGTATCATTTTTTTTTCCTATTCTGGTCTTCATTAATCCCTTCCTTCTATGAAGTTTGGGCTTAGTTTGTTTTTGCTTTTCTAGTTTCATGTAGTGCAACATTAGCATATTTGAGCTCTTTCTTCTTTTTTGAAATAGATATTTATTGCTATAAACTCTCCTTAGAACTGCTTTTACAGTATCCCATAGGTTTTAGTATGTTGTGTTTCCATTTTGTTTGTCTCAGAAATGTTTTAATGTCCTTTTAAATTCATTGGCCCTTTAATTCAGAAACATGCAGTTTGATTTCCATGTATTTATGATTTATCCAGTTTTTCCTGCTATTCATTTTTATATACCATCATATAAATTCAGTATTTTTGGGCCATTCTTCTTTATCTTAGAATACTTAATACTGAGTTTGTACAATCAAGGACCTAAGCATAAGTAACTCTAAATAATTATTTTCTTTTGTTCCTAGTATGGTTATATTATCAGCTTCACATAAGTTCTTTATTTTAGTTTGGATTGAAATTTAAACTTTGACTTTTTAAACCCCTTTTATGTAATTTTACTTTTTGTGCTGTTTTTACTTAAGGTGGGCTTTCCAAAATGTTGACAATGATGAAAACAATCAATAGAAAATGATGAAAACTTCTACCTAGTTTATATTGAGTGTAGCAATAAGAGCTGTCATATAGCATTTGGGGAACATAAAATGCCATGTCTAGTTGTTTCAACCTACCTAGAATTTCAGAAATCTTGAATTATAGGCCTGCCAATAAATGAATTTTAAATCTAAACTCTTTTTTTGCTTTACCAGATATAATGATGCAAATGCCATACAATGGAGTGATTATTCTCAACTTTGAGCTGCCTATCAGAATCCCCTGGTGTGAGTCAATGCCAGAAAGCATAATGGAGAGCAGTTAAATCAGAATCTCCAGATGGTGGTACCCAGATAGCAGTATTTTGTAACAGTCCCAGTCTAATACAATGGGTGGTCACAGTCAAGACCCCTGGCCAGGAGAAATCCTTTCTTCTTGCATTAATACTCCATTCTTTTGTCTTTAACAATAGATTTAATGGCCTAGTAGGCTCTACTGATTCAAATTATTGACTATGCAGCATGAGCTAGGCATGAGGTAGGTTTTTGTCCTCAATATCACCTGAGAAATAGTCGGACTTTGGCAAGGAGCTATATGCCTTCCTTTTGAAAAGGAATATAAGGAACCAAGATAAATATCCATATCAAAATAATTAAATTATTTGTATCTTGACATATTTACTTAGGAAAATTGTATTCTTGTACTGGATCTCCCACTGTTCCCTTGGCTTTACGAAAGTTATCTAATCTCTCTGTGCTTCAGTTAGTACATCTGTAAAATGAGAGGTTTAGTCTGGTCTAGCTAAAGTTTGTTTTATAAGCAATCTTTAAGTGATTTAAGGGGTAGGGAACAGAGACTAAAATTTAAAGGCCTACAGAGTTACACAAAAGACTCCCTATAGATACTTTAAATACACTACCTCATTTTGTCCTACTGGAAGCATTTAAGAGATGCATCAACTTACAAATAAGGATTATGAAGCAGAGAAGAATCAATACATTTGTCTAAACTCATATAGCCAGGAAATAGCAGGGATACCTTTCTCTCTCCAGGGTCTACAGGAACTAATATATATTTACATAGTTTATTGATAATAATGCTTTGTTTTGAAAACCACTGCTTAAATTCTTTCAGTAATCTGGACATCTATGGCTTGGGCAATTGTATGGAAGAGGGTTGTTAAGAGATATAAAATACAACTTAGGTTAACAAGAAATGAGAGCTACACTGGTTTGCATTTGTCAGGCAAGGGTTTTAGAAACATATTTTCCTTGCACTCAGCTGGATTTTTCCATTCTGATTCCATCTTCCATGGCAATAGGGCTCCTCACTGCAATTCAGCAGTTTCCTTTGCTAATCTGAGTTTGATAAATTTCTCCTTTAGAAAGGTGTCTCTTTTTCCTTCCCTAATGCCTGTTCTATGGAAATGGAAATAAAGGAAGAGACAACTAAAAACACAGAGTACATCCTATTAGTATTATTGTCATTTTTCACTTGGGGAGCAATATAGTATCATAACTTACCTCGATCTATACAGTTTATAAAATTATACATTCAACACTATATTTAAAACTATCTCTTTCTTTATTTTTTTTTATTTTTTGACAGGCAGAGTGGACAGTGAGAGAGAGAGACAGAAAGAAAGGTCTTCCTTTGCCGTTGGTTCACCCTCCAATGACCGCCGCAGCTGGCGCGCTGCGGCTGGCGCACCGCGCTGATCCAATGACAGGAGCCAGGTACACTGCGCCAATCTGAAGCCATGAGCCAGGTACTTATCCTGGTCTCCCATGGGGTGCAGGGCCTAAGGACTTGAGCCATCCCCCACTGCACTCCCTGGCCACATAGCACTAGTATGACTGCACCTCACATCATAGTACAGGGGTTCAAGTTCCTGCTCCACTCTTGATTCCAACTTCCTGCTAACTCAGATCATGGGAGGCAGCAGTGATGGCTCAAGTAGTTGGCTCTCTGCCACCCACATGGAAGACACTGGCTCACAGCTTCGACTCCCAGCACATAACCATGGCAGACATTCGGGAAGTAAATCAGCAGATGGGAGCACTTGCTCTTACATGCTCGCTCGCTCGCTCTCTCTCCCTTCTCTCTCCCTTCTCTCTCCCTCACTCACTCTAAAACAAGTACAAAATAATTAATATTTCATAAATTAATTATAGAAATTCATTTTAATTAAATTCATCTTGTGAAAAAATTATTTCAAAATGGGTCAAAGACTCAAATATTTCAAAAAGACTAATGCATTTGTACTGTAGTTTATGCCTTTATTCATGCTTTTATGCCTTTGTACACATGCTCATAAAATATTAAAGAAAGACCCGAGATACAATCATTTGAAAAGGAAAGAGAAAGTTTACATGAAAGGAATGAAAGTCAGACTTCAGAAGGATTGGCATGGCAAACATGAACACAATTATTTCAACAACAAAACAAAATACAGATTTTCCAAGATTAAGCAGTCTACATGAGCCTGATCATGGTGGGAAACATCAAATTTCTCACAAAACTATGACATTAATGAAACCAAGGAAGGGTATCAACTTCTACTTCTAAAATAGCCATAAAATAGGCAAGTACTTTTATATCAATGGTGCTATATTCCATATATCATTTTGCATATTTTTTTCTTCATCGAATAATACTCCTGGGAAATGTTCACTTTTGGGGCCATCAGGAAATATTTTCCTCTTTTTAACAGCCTCATAGTATTCGACAATATGAATACATCTTTATTAATCTTTCCTCTATTGGTGGGAACTTACCTTGTTCCTAAATTTTCGCCTAGAATTTGTGTATCCTTTCAGATGCAGCCATGAATGTATATGCAACATTTTATCTAAAGAAGAAACTCTAAAAAGTAAGCTTGCAAGGGGAATTTTTATCTTTACCGAATTATCACCCTCCATAATGGCCATATCATTTTATGTCCCAACCCACATATCTTAGATTCCAACAATAGGTTATGATGCCCAAGAATTGGTATCTTCAACTTGAAAATAGCGCCCCTCCCTAGTATACTTGTGGAATTGTGGGCCTGTTAATTCTGCTCAGGTGTTATCCATTTGACATCTGTTGTTTCATATCCGTGATCTTTCCTGCCATTGACAACTACGTAAGATTCCTTTTGCTGCTGTAGCAAACTCTCATAAAGTTAGCAGTTTAAAACAGCATGCATGCATTACATTATAGATCTTGAGGTCAGAAGTCCAAAATGGGTTTTTCCAAAATGGGTTTTATGAGGCTGAAATCAAGGTGTTAGCAGGACTGTGCTGCTGCTGGAGGTACTAAGAGAGAAGCTGCATCGTTGTCTTTTCCAGCTCCTAGAAGTCCACCATGTGCCTTGGCTCAAGGTTCTTTGGTCTTCAAAGCCAGTACTTTAACATCTTCCAGTCTTCCTCTGGTTGCAATGCTTCTGCCTTCCTCTGGCAATGACCCTTGTGAATACATTTAGGGCTTACCCAAATAATGTACAAAATATCCCCATTTCTTTTTTTTAAGGTTTGTTTTATTTATTTGAAAGGCAAAGTTACCAGAGTGGGGGAGACAGAGAGAGAGAGGTCTTCCACTTGCTGGTTCACTCCTTAGTTGGCCACAACATCTGGGCCTGGGCCAGGCTGAAGCCAGGATCCAGGAGATTCTTCTGGGTCTCCCACGTGGGCAATCCTCTGTTGCTTTCCCAGACACATCAGCAGGGAGCTGGATCAGAAGTGTAGCAGCTGGGACTCGAACTGGCACCCATATGGGATGTCTTCATTGCAGGTGACAGTTTAACCCACTATGTCATAGTGACAGCCCCAATATTCCCATTTCAAGATTCTTAATCACATCAGCAAAATCCCTTTTGCCATGACATATAAAATATTCACAGGTTGAGGCCGGTGCTTTGGTGTAGCTGGTAAAGCCACTGCTTGTGGCGCTGGTATCTCATTTGGGTACCAGTTTGAGTCTCAGCTGCTCCACTTCCATTCCAGCTTCCTGCACCTGGGAAAGCATCAGAAACTGGCCCAAGTGGTTAGGTCCCTGCATCCCAGTGGGACACCCAGAAGAAGCTCCTGGCTTTAGATCTGCCCAGCTTCAGCCATTGTGGCCATCTGGGGAGTGAATCAGCAGATGGAAGATCTGTCTCTGCCTCCCTCCCTCCCTCTTCCTCCCTCCTTCCTTCCCTCCCTCCTTCCCTCCCCCTCTCTCCTTCCCCCTCCCTCCCTCTCTTTCCCTCCTTCTCTGCCTCTCTCCCTCTCTCCCTCTCCCTCTCCCTCTGCCTCTCCCACGCCTTCTCCCTCTCCTTCACTCCCTCCCTCCCTCTCCCCCTCTGGCACTCTCCCTCTCTCACTCTGTAACTTTGCCTTTCAAATAAATAAATCTAAAAAATATTCACGGGCTTAGGGGGTAGGTTGCAGGCATCTTTTGGATGCCATGATTCTGCCTATCACACCAGCCATATATTGTCTCATTGTTGGCTGCTACCTAGAAACTCAGCATGATAGTCGTCCTGAATTCCTCACTGCTATTTCCATCCCAGTCTTAACAAAAAGCAGTGTGGTGATGGTCATGCTACTTTGGAAACCTGCTCTGTTACTTACAGTTAGGAGGTAAGATCAGAGTAAAACAAATCAAAACCGTTCTTTTTCTTTTAAGATTTATGTATTTATTTGAAAGTCAGAATTACAGAGAGAAGGAGAAGCAGAGAGAGAGAGAGAGAGAGAGAGAGAGAGAGTGTCTTCCATCCATTGGTTCACTCCCCAATTGGCCGCAATGGCTGGAGATGCTCATATCCAAAGCCAGGAGCCAGGAGCTTCCTTCAGGTCTCCCATGTGGGTGCAGGGTCCCAAGGACTTGGGCCGTCTTCTACTGCTTTCCCAGGCCATAGCAGAGAGCTGGATCGGAAGTGGAGCAGCTGGGACTCAAACCGGCATCCATATGGAATGCCAACACTGCAGGCGGCGGCTTTACCCACTACACCACAGCTCCAGCCCCCAAAACTGTTCTTGATCTATGACATTCCCACAGAAAGGGAAAAGAAAAACAGCAAGAATTATTCATAGGAAAGCCCCATTACAGAATATATTATTTTGTTACTACCTCCCCTATTTCCAGTGGTACTTCTTTCTCCATTCCTTCCTCACCATGCTGATTCCCACCCTTTTAGGAGATCACAGTCCTTGAACAAGGGTTACTCTTTCCAACACTGAGCAATCCAAAATAAGTTCTCCAAATTTTCTTAATATAGAATATAATGACCATGCCTGCTCATTCTCCCCAAATAACCAGTCAGTAAGTAAATACACACACATATACACACCCACAGAGACACCAGAGATTAACAATTGCAGAACAGTATAATCCATAAATATATTGAGAAAGAGAAACATTTCTATAAATTCAATAATCTCAGAAATTTTCTATATATTATAGTCAAATTAACTTCCCTGTTGTTTCTTTTTTTCTACCGTACCAGCCATAACCTAGTAAACAGCCTAGCCATGCATCTTTGATTTGCCATGTTGTGGATACACAAGGATATAACCAAATTTTTGGAGTGATTGCCTCATTTACACTGGACAGGTGAATGTCTCAGGCCAGATATCGCCTATAGTAGTCTCCACAAGAAGAAGGCAGAAAAGGTTAAGGTTTGGTGTCCATCATCTTAGGGCCAGGGATATTAGGAAGCTCCTGGTGAGCCACATATGTGAGTGACATTGAGCAACAAACTAATACCATTGTAAAATTCAGAAACATGGAAAATGGAAAAAACAAATTGTAATATTTAGAACAATTCTTATTAGCAAGTAACACAAGGAACACTTTCTGAATCAAGTGGAAATAGATGTTATATAATGGAAATAAATTAAATAAGCAATTTCTATGCTAATAACTATGTAACTTTTTTCACCAGAAACATTTTATTTAAGGTATGCAAACTTCTTGCATTTCTTAAAGACAACTTTAGGAACATACTGATTCTTCTCACTGTACCCACACTCCCACCATTCTTCCTCTACCCTCTCCTATTCCCAGTCTTATTTTTTACTAAGATCTATTTTCAATTAACTTTATAAGCATAGGGTTAATTGTATACTAAGAGTTCAACAAATAGTATCAAAAAAAGTGCTCCTCAACAGTCTAGAAAAGGGCTGCTCAAAGTCATCACATCTCAAAATGTCAATTTTATTTCTATAGATTACCTTTTAGGTGTTCTATTAGTTACCACAGATCAATGAGAATATGTGGTATTTTTCCTTTGGGGACTGGCTTATTTCACTAAGTATTGTGTTTTCCAGTTGCATCCATTTTGTTGCAAATGACAGAATTTTTTTTACCGCTGTGTAGTATTCCATGCTGTACGTATCCAATAATTTCTTTATCCAGTGTTCAGTTGATGGGGATTTGGGTTGATTCCATATCTTAGCTATTGTGAATTGAGCTGCAGTAAACATGGGAGTACAGATAACTCTTTCATATGCTGATTTCATTTCCCTTGGGTAAATTCCCAGGAGTGGGATGGCTGGGTCATATGGTAGGTCTGTATTCAGATTTCTGAGGTAACTCCAAACTGATTTCCATAGTGGCTTTACCAGTTTACATTCCCACCAACAGTGGATTAGGGTACCTTTTCCCCCACATCCTCACCAGCATTTGTTGTCTGTTGATTTCTGTATGAAAGCCATTCTAATGGGGGAGATGGTGGAAACATTGTGGTTTTAATTTGCATTTCCCTGAGGGCTAGTGGTCTTGAGCAGTTTTTCACTTGTCTGTTGGCCATTTGGATTTCCTTTTTTGAGAAACATCTGTTTAAGTTCTTTGCACAATTCTTTTTTTTTTTCAAGTACACCTTTATTTCTTTGAAAGAGTAACAGAGAGCAGCATAGACAGAGAGAGGTCTTCCAGCTGCTGATTCATGCCCCACATGGCTGCAAAGGGTAGAGCCGATGTAAACCCAGAAGCCAGAATCTTCTTCCAGATCTCCCACATGGGTGCAGGGGCCCAAGGTTTGGGCCATTCTCCACTGCTTTCCCAGGCACATTAGCAGGGAGCTGGATCAGAAGTGGGGCAGCTGCTTGCCTCTTCACTTTCGTGAGTGTTTCTTTTAGGGTACAGAAGCTTCTCAATTTGGTGTAATACCTTTTGTCAATTTTGGCTTTGATTACCTGTGCCTCTGGTGTCTTTTCCAAGAATTCTTTTCCTGTGCCAATATCTTTCAGGGTTTCTCCAATGTTTTATAATATCTTGATGGTATCTGGCCATAAATTTAGGTCTTTGATCCATTTTGAATGGATTTTTGTATAAGGTATAAGGTAGAGGCCTTGCTTCATACTTTTGCATGCAGAAATCCAGTTTTCCCAGCACCATTTGTTGAAGAGACTGTCCTTGATCCAGGGATCGATGTTTAGCTCTTTGTAAAAGATAAGTTGGTTGTAGATGCATGGATTTCTGGACTTTCTATTCTGTTCTATTGGTCTATCCATCTGTTTTTGTGCCAGAACCAAGCTGTATTGATTATAACTGCCCTGTAGTATGTCTTGAAATCTGGTATTATGCTGCCTCCAGCTTTATTTTTGTTGTTTAAGATTGCCTTAGCTATTCGGGGTCTCTTGTGTTTCCATATGAATTTCAGCATCACTTTTTCTATATCTGAGAAGAATGTCCTTGGTATTTTGATTAGTATTGCATTGAATCTATAAATTGCTTTGGATAGTATGAACATTTTGAGGATACCGATTCTTCCAATCAAGGAACATGGAATATTTTTTTCCTTTTTTTTTTTTTGGTGTCTTCTATTTCTTTCTTTAATGTTTTGTAATTCTCATCATAGAGATCTTTGATGTCCTTGGTTAACTTACTCCAAGGTATTTAATTTTTTGCAGCTATTGTCAATGGGATTGATCTTAGAAGTTCTTTCTTCGCCATAGCATTTTCTGTGTATACAGAGGCTATTGACTTTTGTGATATCCTGCCACTTTACCAAACTCTTCTGAGTTCCAGCAGCCTTTTACTGGAGTCCTTTGGATCCCCCATGTATAGAATCATATCATCTACAAATAGGGATAGTTTGCCTTCCTCCATCCCAATTCGTATCCATTTGATTTCTTTTTCTTGCCTGCCCATTGTGGCTAAAACTTCCAGAACTATATTGAATAGCAGTGGAGAAAGTGGGCAACCTTGTCTGGTACCAAATCTCAGTGGGAACGCTTCCAACTTTTCCCCATTCAATAGGATGCTGGCCGTGGGCTTATAATAAATCGCCTTGTGTTGAGGAATGTTCCTTCTATACCCAATTTGCTTAAGATTTTCATCATGAAGGGATATTGTATTTTACCAAATGCTTTCTCTGCATCTGTTGAAATAATCACATGGCTTTCACTTTTCAGTTTGTTAATGTGATGTATCACATTTATTGATTTGCAAATGTTGAACCATCCCTGCATACCAGGGGCAAATCTCACTTGGTGCAGGTGAAAGATCTTTCTGATGTGTTGTTGGATTTGATTAGCTAGTATTTTCTTGAGGACTTTTGCATCTATGTTCATCAGGGAAATTGGTCTGTAGTTCTCTTTCTCTGCTGCATCTTTTTCAGGTTTAGGAATTAAGGTGGTGCTGGCTTCATGGAAGGATTCAGGAGGATTCCCTCCCTTTCAGTTGTTTTGAATAGCTTGAGAAGAATTGAAATTAGTTCTTTAAATGTCTGGTAGAATTGTGAAGCCATCTGGTCCTGGGCTTTTCTTTGCTGGGAGGGTCTTTATTACTGATTCAATTTCCATCTTGGTTTAGATCTGTTTAGATTTTCTATGTCTTAATTTAGGTAGGTTGTATGTGTCCAGGAATCTATCCATTTCTTCTAGGTTTCCCAATTTGTTCACATGCAGCTCTTTTTAGTAATTTCTGGTGATTCTTTTTATTTCTGTGGTGTCTGTTATTACATTTCCTTTTTCATTTCTAAATTTGTTGATTTGGGTCTTCTCCCTCTTTTTGTTAGTTGGGCCCATAATGTGTCAATTTTGTTCATTTGTTCAAAAAAGCAGCTCTCCATTTTGCTGATCTTTTGTAATTTTTTGTTTCAATTTTGTTTTTTTATTCTCTAATTTTAATTATTTCTTTTTTCCTACTATGTTTGGGTTTAGTTTGCTGTGCTTTTTGTAGGTCCTTGAGATGCGTAATAACAATTTAACTTTAAAAGAGTTTTCTCTGGCCACAAGTAATTATCTTAAAATAATACACCCATGATAACAATTTGCATTAGGAACCTATATTTTAGCTATACAATTTCTTTTTCTTTCACAAATTTTCCTGTTTTAATGAATTTTCACTTTTATTTATGAGCTATTTTAGTTGTGGAATTGAGTGGTGCTACTGAGAACATCATTGCTAATGGCTTTGTAAGTCTTCATTTCATTCAAAAAAGTTTCATGTATGTATAGCACTTGAATAGAATAAGAAAGCTACCAAAGAATCTCAAAACCAAAGGAGACATACAGAATCTAAAATATAAAATATGTTATTGGGTGCCAATTTTAGTGTTATAAATAATCCCATAATACTAATGTCTGTATTCCATAGGCTACTGCTTCATAAATGAACAAGAAAATTGTAAGGAGAACAATATATTCATATCATAGGTATGTAGCCCTATGGTAGATCAAAGACAATTACAAATTATTTGATCTCCAACTGAGAGGCAGATTCTATATCATCTTGGCTGCTTTTGACCAATATGAAATGCCAGAAGTGACACTGTGTCAGGATCTTGGGCTGGGCATTAAACGACTGACAAAATATATTTCCTGTTTCTTGCAAACTCACTCTGAAGCAAGCTAATGACCAGAAGGAGTCCAACTACCTTGATATTGCCAGGTTGTCAAGAAGCCCACAGCATTTGAAAAGGCAGTGGGAAATGAGGTTATTGTTCAGAGTGAATGCCAAGGAGCTTCCCAGTACTAAGTATGTGAGTAACTAAGCCATCCTGTGAAAAATCTCTCTAGGTACAATTGCATGATCTGACAATAGTCAAGCGCATCATAGTTTCTGACCCATGAAACTGTGACTAAATAAAAAGGCTGTTTTAAGCCACTAAATTGAGGAGTAGTTTACTAAGCAGAAATGAATTAAATAAGCTCAGCTCCTTTGGATTGACTAGCAGAGACCTAATGAAGAGCATGGTTAGTTTTGACTTAACAAGGGAATGTTATCATTGGTACCTTAAAAGGCAGTAGAGAACCTTCAGTTAGTTTCAATACCTTTGTAGGTATCTGTAAAATTGTACCTCAGAAAATAGAGTATGGTGTGTGAGATTAGGCTTTTGGCTGTTCTAATTCCTTGAGGGACATCCTCTAATTTCCAAGATCCCAGATACCTTCAGATACCCAATTTCCAACCTTATGTCTGTGCTCCACACTCATCCTCATGGCAATGGTACTTATACCCCAGTTATTTGCCCACATTATGTTCTATGAGAGAAGGAATAGCTAATGCTAATAATGATTCTGATATATGAAGTGCTTCTAAGTGCCAGACAGTATGCTTTGTATCTATTACTTCACTATGAAGAGCCCATGCGATAAGTTCTGTTTGTATACCTATTACATGGATAAGGAAACTATGGCTGAGAGAGGATTAGAGATATATACAAGGTCAATGAACAATTAAGTGGTCAATGTGGGATTTAAACTCAAGAAGGCTGACTCTAGGACAGACAGTGCATTTTGCTACTACCAAAGGTCTGTAGCTAGCTGCTACCCATTTATTACTTGTTCCATAGTCTGTAAGAAAGGTAATTTGTTAACATATGCTCTCCCTCTGCCAGGTGGATAAGAGTCAGAGTAAAAGGTTTGGGTAAGTGTGCAATTCTAGACCTTTGCCTAAAATATAACAATTTATCAGTGCATTTCCTTTTTTTCCACCCCAGATCACATACAGTTTAGTCCCCCCTCTGATTTACCCAGAGGTTAACTGCATTTGATTGCACAAATACCTACCTGTAAACATGGATGTTAGTAGCTTGCTGTGTGATTGTTAATTCCAATCAGTTTACATTAGGTCAAGCTGCCAAGTTCACCAGTAAAAGGAAATGTATCTCCAGAATAAATGCTGCTTTGGAGAAGCTTTTCTGTCAATCATTATACTCTTCACAGAATTTTAAATGAGCAAGCACAATTCACAGAAAATTGCCCAGTCAGATACATCAAGTAGATCCTTCCACATTTGGAAGCTAGTCAATTAATTCAAAGTATTATTCACTTAGTCAAGAACTATAGTTAGAAATAATGATCATTCTAAGTTAATATAGGAGAGTTGAGCAGCTTGAGTTCACAAACAATTGCCCAAAGGAAAGATCTTTAAGTATTAATAATATGTATGTGATTAGAACCAGAAGAATGACAGCTAACTTGAACGAAGATCTATTTCAAAAGGCCTACCATCTGGCTTCAATTTTACTAGTTCTTTTAAGTTAAATGGGGGGAGGGGTTCAACGTGAAGAAAATGTAGCTTACCTATGAAAGATTCCTAATGATAATTTTGTCATTAATTGTAGCATTTTTATGTATTGGGATATAGCTGTATAAATGAAACAAATTATATGAAAGAGACCATGTTAGATTACAAGTATTTATATGTCTCTTCTTGCAGGACGTTTAAGGTCTCTGAGGTTAAGACTTAGTTTTTATTCATTTCTGTATCACCCAGAGCACACCTAACACAGTGCTTGGTAAATTTGCTGAAAAAAAAAAAATATGGGCTAAGTAGAACTAAATTTGGAGTCTCTTTTTAAATAACCATTTTTGTATATGCATAGAAAGCATACAAATATTAGTCTATTATATTAATATAACATTTTCTTTTTTTCAGCTTTTTTGAGATATAATTTAATACCATAAAGTTTACACATCTAAAGTATACATTTCATTGCTTTTTAGAGTATTCTGAGTTGTACAAACATCACCATGATCAATGTCAGAGCATTTTATCACCCCAGAAAGAAACTCTGCACCCATTAGCAGCCACTGCCCATTCTCCCAAACTCCACACCCTGGACACAACAAATGCCAATTGTTGTCTCTATAGATTTGCCTACTGGGAACATTTTATATAAATAGGATTATATACTATGTGGCATTCTACGCCCAGCTTCTTTAACTTTACCATAATGTTATTGAGATTCATCTCTTGTTTAGTATGATCAATACTCACTACTTTTATGATTAAATAATATCTCATTATATGAATATACCCATTGTACTTATTCATATCAATGATGATGAATATCTGGATTGCTTTCACTTTTTTAAGATTTATTTATCTATTTGAAAGGCAGAATTACAGAGAGGGAGAGGTAGAGGTAGAGGTAGAGGTAGAGGTAGAGGTAGAGGTAGAGAGGTCTTCCATCAGCTGGTTAATTCCCCAGATGGCTTCAATAGCTGGTGCTGCACCGATCCGAAGCCAGGATCCAAGAACTTCAGGTGCAGGGGCCCAAGGACTTGGGCCATCTTCTACTGTTTTCCCAGGCTGTAGCAAAGAGCTGGGTCAGAAGTGAAACTGCCGGACTCAAACCAGCGCCCATACAGGATGCTGGAACTGCAGGCAGTGGCTTTACCTACTATGCCACAGCGCTGGCCCCATGCTTCCACTTTTTAAAAAAAATATTGGGGGGGGGGCAGCGCCGTGGCTCACTTGGTTAATCCTCCACCTGCAGCGCCGGCATCCCATGTGGGCACTGGGTTCTAGTCCCGGTTGCCCCTCTTCCAGTCCAGCTCTCTGCTGTGGCCTGGGAAGGCAGTGGAGGATGGCCCAAGTGCTCGGGCCCCTGCACCTGTGTGGAAGACCAGGAGAGGACACCTGGCTCCTAGCTTTGGATTGGTGCAGCGCCGTCCATAGAGGCCATTTGGGGAGTGAACCATCAGATGGGAGACCTCTCTTTCTCTCTCTGCCTCTCCTCTCTCTGTATAACTCTGACTTTCCAATAAATAAATAAATCTTTAAAAAATATTAGTTGTTACTGCAACCTTTTTTTAGGTTTTATGTATTTATTTGAGAGACAGAGAAAAAGGTCTTCCATCTGCTGCTTCACTCCCCAAATGGTCACAAGGGCCATAGTTTGGCCAGTCTGAAATCAGGAGCCAGGAGCTTCTTCCAGGTCTCCCACATGGGTACAGGGGCCCAAGGACTTGGGCCATCTTCTGTTGCCTTCCCAGGCCATAAAGAGAGAGCTGGATCAGAAGAAGAGCAGCTGGGACATGAATCAGCACCCATATGGGATGATGGTGCCACAGCCAGAGGCTTAGCCTACTATGCCACAGCACTGGCCCCTGCTTCTACTTGTTAAAAAAGATTGATCAATTGATTGATTGCTTTGAAAGTCAGAGTGACACAGACAGAGACATCTTCCATCCACTAGTTCGCTCCCCAAATGGCCCCAAAAGTCTGAGCAAGGCCAGATCAGAGCAAGGAGCCCAGGCACTCCATCCACATCTCCCATGTGGGCAGTAGGAGCCCAAGCACTTGACCTGTCATCTGATTGCCTACTCAGGTGTTTCAGCAGGAAGTTGGATAGAAAGCATAGCAGCAGAGACCTGAAGGACCACTGTAACATGAGATGCCAGCCTTACAAAAGATGGCTTAACCCACTCTACCACCCCAGTCCCTGTCCCCACTTTTTAGCCACTACAAATAATGCCGCTATTAACATTAACTTTCAAGTGTTTGTGTAGGCATAACTTTTCATTTCTCTTTGGCATATACCTAGGGGTGGAATTGCTGAGTCATATGATAACCCTAAGTTCAACTTTTAGATTAACTGACAAGCTGTTTTCCAAAGCAGTGCACCACTGTATATTACCACCAGTAATGTTAGAGAGTCTTCACCAATCTTCATATTGACCTTTTTTTCTTAATTTCAGTCACCCTACTGGGTATGAGGTGGTATCTTATTGTGAATTTGATTTGCATTTCCCTAATGAGTTTGATATTAAAAAAGATTTTGAGTGCTTAGTGGAGATTCCTGAAGTCATATTTACTGATTTTTTTCTTTTCTTACTTATGCTTTTGGTACTAGGTCCAATAATCCATTATCTTATCCATGTTCTCTACTGATGCTAGTAAACGATTTTGATTACAACTTTGTCATAAATTTTGAGGTGCACATTTCTTCTATGTCCCTGTTAGCATTACTTAGCCATGTTCCACAATTTTAAAAATATTTATTTATTTATTTATTTGAAAGGCAGAGTTAGAGAGAGAGAGAGATCTTCCGTCCGTTGGTTCACTCTCCAAATGGCCAAACAGTCAAGGCCGAGCCAAACCGAACTCAAGAGTAAGGAGCTTCATCTGGGTATCCCACGTGAGTTGCAGAGGCTCAGTCACACAGGCCACTAGAATATATCCAAGAAAGTTGTAGCAGGATATTCATATTGATAGTTTACTGTTTGGAGTAAAATGCCTAATGGATGTTTTACCACTTTGAGTAAAATGTAGAAACCCTGCTTCCACTTAGATTCATTTATCTTGTCTACATTTAAATATAATTTTCTTACTTATCTCCTCTACATACACTGAACACCACATCAGATTGTGTTACAACATTTGCTTCAAATATCAAACTGTAGTTTATGAAACTCACGAGAATATGAATCTAACATATATTACTGCATTCTTAGCCGTTATGAAGTTTTTCTTTCCTTTCTGAAGTTCTAAACCTCTATCTGCTATCATTTTCCTTTCTATTTGGAGAACTTTCTTTAGCTCTTCTTGGGGGTACAATTGCTAGCAATAAATTTTCATTTTTCCTTCGTCTGAGAATGTTTTTATTGCTCCTTCATTCCTGAAGAATATTTTTTCTGAGTGTGAAATTTGCGATTGACAATTATCTCCTCACATTACTTGAAAAATGTTGCACTGAGCCTCCTGGATTTCATGGTTTTAGGTGAGAAATCCATTGTAATTTGCAGTGCTGTTCCACTTTAAGAAATATGTTGTTTCTGTCTGGCTGTTTTCAAGAGTTTCTTTTCCTTTGTGTTTACTTTTCCAGAGGTTGATTTTGTCGTATCTTGGCATGAATTTCCTTTAGGTTTCTCCTACTTGGGTTTCTCTCAGCTTCTAGAATCTATAGAATTATTTCTTTCACTGAATTTGTTGGTTTTCAATCATTGTTTTTTCAAATGTTCTTTTTTCCTCTATTTCCTAGGTGGTGATGATGTAGATATTAGAATTTTGTTAATGTCTTGAAGTTCCCTGATACTTTATTCATTTTATTTCCAGTCTTTTTCTCTCCAGAATTAAGGTAAAGCAGATTGATTAATTCTAATCAAATGTTCTTCAATTCACTGATTCTAACCTCTGTGATCTCCAGTCCACTCTTAAGCCCACCCATTGAATGCTGTATTTTGGTTTGTCAAATTTTTAATTCTATTATTTCCATTTAGTTTTCTTTAAAACACATTTCCTTGCTGATATTTTCTATTTTTCCTTTGTTTCAAGTATACTATGTGTATATATATTTATATATAGCTGCTTATTGACACTTTTATGATGGCTACTTTAAAAACTTCATCAGATAATGTCAACACCTGATGTGTCTTGGTGTTCTTATCAGTTGACTGTCTTTGTTTTTATTCATGCTGTGATTCTCCTCACTGTCAGTAGAAGTGATTTTCTATTGTATTCTGGACATTTTAGATATTATATAATGAGACCATAAACCCTATTTAATTTTTTGGAAGAAAATCACCTGTTACAGTGTAGGTAAGGATAGTTTGCTGTACAGGCTCTGCTTCCCATGACCCTTACAATAGTAAAAGTGGGGCAGGTGAGTGGGGTGAAGGGTTAGCTCCCCCATTGGCCCTGTTTTTACCATGTTGGTGAAAGTAGGGTACTAACTCACACCATCTCATCGCCTCTGAGTGAAGGTATGTGTAAGTTCAGCTTCCTACTGTACCTTGCCAACACCAGATAGGAGGTAAACAGAACTCACTCCACATTTTGCTGCGGAAGGATACCGTCAGAAACTCACTCTCTGCTGGACCACACTGAGAAAAAGGGAGAGGAAACAGAGTGCCAACTAGCCCCACATCCGATCATCTCCACCGGGTCCCATTGACATCATGGGTAAAGCATAGGATTAAATGCTCACTGGCCCCAAATTTCAGTGCTTTGTTCAGTCTCGCTAATGCTAGGTACAGAGGAAATTCAGCCCACTGTTGGATCGCACTGACATTGCTCTGGTTGAGGTATCAGAATACCACTTGCTACTGCCAGGCAGGGGATGGAAGAGCAGCAATGCTAACACTATTGCGGCAGGGCCAGAATACCCCCTGGTTCTGAAGGCTGCGGTGTGGAAGTTCAGCTTCCTCACCAATCTGCTGGCATCCCTGAGTAGAGGAATTTGAATGCTGTCTGTTTCTACTGGGCAGCAGAAGGTTAGCTTCCTGCTCAGCCCACGGCCAAAAAAGGGAAGAAATCACAGTGCCACTCTCTGCTTCCATGGGGCATGCTAGTAGCATAAATATCAACTTCTCACCAAGCCCCACTGAAATATCAGAGGTAGGGGGCATTCTTTGATTGGTGCTTAGTTGGAGTGGGGTAAGATTTATAAAAAAATGTTTACATTTATTATCGCTAGGCTAACCTTTCCTAGTTCTTTGGGCAGGAGACTCGGGAGGGGATAGTTTTCATTTGTCTATGGCTATTGCCACTCCCAGAGACTGTTGGGAAGCCCTCTCTGGGCTATATGGGAGATCATAAGGAAACCCAGAGAGTTTCCCACCCTGCTATTCCTCAAGCACCGACATCTCTAGGCTGCCCACCTTTTTCCTTCCACTCTCCAGAGCATTCCTGTGCTTGTTAGCTGTGACTTATCAAAGGATTGGGGAAAATATTTAAGATCTGAGATGAAAGTTATGTATCAATTTGCCTTAAATTAATTTTTATTCTAGATAACATTTTAGATCATCTGAAAAATCAAGCACACAATAAAGTGCCCGTTAGTATAGGTAACACTTGATCCAAATGTCAGTATTAATAATATTTTCTCTGGAAAACCCCCTTACGATTATCAAAACATTTCTCTTTTTTCTCCCTATATCTTCCAAATGTTTTTAATGCTGGTAAGAACTGATATGGTAGAACCCTCCTGAAGGTGTATAGTCATCTAAAAATAGCTCTGATTGCATGAACTAGGGAAGGGAAAATTAAAAGAACAATGAAGAGTACAACTATGTAGGTAAACGGGCAATTTTTTTTTTTTGCTAGAAAGAAAGGAGAAAAAAAAATAAAAAAAAAAAAACTCTCTCTGTCTCTCTCTCTCACTGTCCACTCTGCCTGTCAAAAAAAAAAAAAAAAAAAAAAGAAAGAAAGAAAGGAGAAAGTGTTATACAAAAAAATCTGTGTTGCAAAAACTATAAATAAGCTTTATAAATTAAAATGATACAAAAATGTCAGTTAAAAATAAAAGCAAAAGAACACCCTAACTCATTAAACTTGGAAATTTCAAAGCTATCCCCACAGATAAAGGGAGGCACTTTGTAAATTCACAAAAGTAATAGAGTATGGAAGTAGTCATTGAGGTCTCTGCCTGTTGTAATTCCTTTTGTTGCCTTTGCAGCAGAGAGAGCTGCAGAAATACAGTTCCTGGTGCAGTTCATAAACCCTGTAGCCTATCTGATGTTTCTTGTTCATGAACTAGAATACACAATGATGCTACATGTCTGGAGAAAAAGATGTAAGTTACCTTCCTCAGCTTTCTCCTTGGTAATTATGATTTTTAAGAATATGCCATGAAACACAATGAAATCAAAAGTAATATCAGGATTTTTTTGACTTCCATACTTCTGTATCAGTTTTCAGTCTAAGTCAGTTGCAAAGGAACAGTTTTTCATATAAGAATTTGTAGCTCCCTGGAGCTTTTCTACTTCTTGATTAATTCAACTTAGTCGTTATAAAGATAGATTGTGCTTAATAATAATATTAATTAGTTTTCACTATTTACATACATAATCTTTGGCACTTCTAAAATGCATAATGCATTTTTACAAGTAGTGTCCAATATTATGTGTTTAGACCTAATTCCAAACTGTTAATCAATCCAATATTATTAGTAGGGCAAAGTATTAGAAGATACAGGGTTAAAGCAGCCCATTTTATCTGGTGAGATTCCAACCTCTAACCTTTAATCATTTTTGTCCTCGTCTTCATCCAAATCCTGAACTACTGTTCCACCTAGGTGTAGGGCAACTGTGTCATTTTTCCAGACTCTGTTTCTGTGTGCATGACCCAGGTTAGGAACAAGGAAGGAGAGAGCAGAGACTACAAGATAAGAGTGCTCAAAAGAAGCATTTTGTCACTTGCTAAGGGAAATTTCACCAATGCAGTTTATTTGCGACTTTGATACATCTTGACAAATAATGCAGCAAAACTTTTGAAGCGAAAGGAAGATACGTTTCTGTTAATTTTAATAATTGCCAAAATAAAAAGGGTAAGCAGCAACTTATCGGTTGTTACAGGAAGGCTTTAGGGAAACTGTGATTCTAAAAGGATACCTCTGACTCACTCGAGTCATTCCAGGCATATAGAGCAAGATGAAGAGGGAAGAAAAAAAAAAAAACAACTCAGGAAAGAGATTAAGAAAAGAAATATGTTTAGTCATAGAGAAAGGAGGGAGGAGAGTAGCAGAGGCCCAGAGGAAGCCAGAGGGAAGCAATATAAATGGGAGGTAAGGATTAAAGGGCTGGGAGGTGAGGGCAGGGCTGGATTCCTTTGAAAGGCAATGAGAGGAGGTTAAGTGATTTACTAAAGGTCCCCTATTGAGTCACTGGCAGCCGGCTTCCAGCCCTCCTATTTTGGGTTTTCTCTTTAGTTCCTTGTCTCTACACAGAAATAGACATTCTATGTGATTTTCTCCCATTGCAAATCTTTTATACTTTAACTCAGAAAGCCATGTTTAGAGGGCTGTGTAGGTGGTTGTTTTTAATGTTGAATTTTTTTCCCTTCTTTGGGAAAACTGCTGGTATAGAGAGCTTCCTTGACTCAGTATTGAGACAAATAAAAGACAAATGTGTTATTCTACTGAGACTTTTGAAATGGAAGTTTGCTTTGAAGTAGGGTACTAGAATACATATAAGAGAATACTGTTCTTGTCATAAAAACTGGCAGCTAAGCACTCCTTGCCCTGTTGGAGAGAATCACAATCTAACAGGGCCAAAGTCAGACTGAGGGAATAGGTTTTTTTATTATTGTTGTTGTTGTTGTTGTTTTTATTTCTTTAATCCCTAACTCAACCTATGACCAGAAAATTTGGATATTAGAAATGCAAAGTAAATTCAAAATCTGGAAAATTAGGCTAATAATTACAAAATTAACATAAACAAATTTCAAGCATTCAAATTGCTATTATGTGACAGAAATAATAAAAGCATTAGTAACCATCCTGAAGTATTTTTGAACAAGTTGTTGACTTAATCCTGTGATTTTTAGCATTAGAGAAGTTGAATGAACAGAAACCTTCCTATCTTTGGAATGTTGCAGCTCAAATCCATCCATCTGGAGTCTGATGTTGAAACAGTTATTTCTAGAAGTCTCTGATGATACAAATCAAAACAAGATAATATAAAACCTTAAAATGACAACAAATACATTCTTAGATTTTTGTCTCTAGAATTAATTTTTCCTTAATTTCTTAATGACTTGGGTTTTTAACACTGTAGCTATTTTTTAATGTGAATCAGCCCAATATGTGATATTCAAGGATAAATATTAAATTTAAAAGAAATCTGAACAGATAATCTCTCAGTGCATATATGTGCCTACTGCTTTATTGCTCTGTTATTAACAATAAATTTAAGTGAAATCCCATTGTTTATAGATTATTAGAGAAAAACTCATTGACAAATTTTGAACACTTTAATATAGAGGATTCAGGTCACTGGTTGCCAAGTGAATTGAAAATACTTGTCCTTCACACTAGAGATGTTAGAGCAAAAAATTATAGAAACACTGCTTCTGGCGGTCCCACCCACCACAAACATGTAGAGCCAAAGATGGATTTAATGATAGAGTTTTTTTTTTCAAAATCACTACTTCATACCATGAAATATAAACTACTAAAACTATTCACTTGATGTTGATATCAAGAAGTGAGGCCAAGCCATATTACTGAACCACACTGGACATGAACCATAGAGGTGAAGCACTTTAGTCTTGGATTTTTGGTGTTGTCTAGACATTCTTTTGGATTCTCACCTCTCTGGAATTTATGGCTTCTCCAAAGAGGTTTCCCTTAGTCCATCAAGGTCATAGCCTCCGTTCACTCCCTAATCTGTATAAGTAACTTTAAACTTGTATTTTATCTGGGACTATAGGTTTTCTGAGTGAAAGAGTCAAAACAAGGGTTTTGTGTTACTGTTGGTCAGTCATGCCGTATAATGTGCACCACCCAGGCGTCCCCAGGACTAATGATGTCTGAAGCTGGAAGTCAGAACGTTTGCGTTCTTATCCTGAACCCCACATTAATTTGCAGCATATCTCAGGCACTTCAATTATGTTCTTATTTACTAATCTAGATTCATACATGTCATTATCTCTTTAGTGAATCACAAAATGTGATGGAGAAGGAAAAGTTAAGTACCTTGAATACTGTGAATTTCACAGTAGAGAGTGATAGGTAAAATTATTGCCCTATTTTCATGAACAATATATAAACACTTTCTGTAGAGAATTATGAAACATAGACATATCCTGAAAGGAGGACCATCTGTATAGTTTGCAGGGCCCAGTGAAAAATGAAGATGTAGGACCCTTTTTTCAAAAACTGTGAAAAATTTGCAAAGGGTCAGAGCAGAGCATTAAGCCTGGGACCCTTCTGTGCACAGGGCTGTGAGCAGCTCCACGAGCTGCATGTCCGTGATGCACATCCTGCCTCGAGCATCGCACGTGGTAGGAAAAAACAGGAATAAAAACCCCAAAAGCTTGTGAACTTTGCCCCATATTTTGCAACTGAAATGACGGCCAAAGGTAAATCATTAAAAGAAAAAGAAACCTTTTTTCCCTTTTTGCTCTGTCTTAAGTCTCTAATGAACCTTCTTGCCCTCAAGGGCCAGGAAACAGCAGTTCAAGGTACAAAAGAGAAACAAAGTATAAGTACACTAGTTTTTATTTAAATACAGTATTTAGTTTGCTGTCACTTGATACAACATGTAAATAGTACAAAGAGGGCCAGCGCCGTGGCTCACTAGGCTAATCCTCCACCTTGCGGCGCCGGCACACCAGGTTCTAGTCCCGGTCGGGGCGCTGGATTCTGTCCCGGCTGCCCCTCTTCCAGGCCAGCTCTCTGCTGTGACCCGGGAGTGCAGTGGAGGATGGCCCAAGTGCTTGGGCCCTGCACCCCATGGGAGACCAGGAGAAGCACCTGGCTCCTGCCATCCGATCAGTGCGGTGTGCCGGCCGCAGCACGCCGGCTGCGGCGGCCATTGGAAGGTGAACCAACGGCAAAGGAAGACCTTTCTCTCTGTCTCTCTCTCTCACTGTCCACTCTGCCTGTCAAAAAAAAAAAAATAGTACAAAGAGGGTAACAACTGTTAGTTTGTTTCTGTTTGTCCCACCCAACCTAGGCCACCCTTTTCAATTCTGTTCTGTTGCCTGGGAGATTGATTCCCATGCACTACATCATTGGGATCTTTTTATAGATAGATTTATCAGAGCCAGTGCTGTGGCCTAGCAGGTAAAACCAGCACCTGTGACATCAGCATCCCATATGGGTGCCAGTTTGAGTCCCGGCTACTCCACTTCTGATCGAGCTCCCTGCTAGTGTGCATGGGAAAGCAGCAGAGGATGGCCTAAGTGCTTGGGCCTCCATATCCACTTGGAGAACGAGAAGAGACTCTTGGCTGCTGGATTCAAACTAGCACAGCTCTGGCTACTGTGGGCACTTGGGAAGTGAACCAACAAATTCTTAGAAGCTTGCTTGCTCGCTCGCTGGCTCTCCCCCCCACTCCGCCCTGTTAACTCTGCCTTTCGAATAGATAAATCTTTTTTTAAAAAAAGGTAGATTCATTTATTTAAAAGGCGTAGCTACATAGAGAGGGTGGAAAGACAAAATTGAAGTGGTGGGGAGGGAGAGGGAGAGGGAGAGAGAGAGGCCAGACCATGCTAATCTTCCATGTGGGTGGCAGGGCCCCAAATATCTGTGTCATCTTCTTATGTCTTTCTGGGCACATAAGCAGGAAGCTGGATCAGAAGCAGAGCAGCCAGGACTTGAGCTGGTGCTCAGATATGGGTGGCCACAACAAGCTGTACCACAAGGGCAGCCCCACTATGGACTGCACAGTGGGCTCCTTTGTTGGCTAGCTTCCCAGGGGCAAGAGACTGGGCCTTGAGAGGAGAGCAAATTGAAGGCTTGCTTTCATATTTCCTACAGCTCAGTGCTTATCTCAAGAAGTAGCAGCCTTCACACTTGATAGGCCCTCCACAGCGATTCCAGTTTTCAGAGGTTTCCCCATAGTTCTTGGAGTGTTGTGTTTTGGTGGAGGTGAGGCTAAGAATGGTCATCATTCCCCTCTACTGCTGTTCTTTGGATGCCTCAACATATCCTTATAGTTTGGTCCATCCACATGGGCTCCTTTCTCAATAAGCTTCCCCTATCAAAGCATCTTGATATAAAGCTGTGTGGTGTTTCTTGTAGGTACCCTGAGTGATATGACTCAAGTTAATATGTAAAACAACTTACAATGAATTCTGCCCTTCAAGCAGGACTTCTCAAAATCCCAAGTTATCCTGTAAAACAGAGCTTCAGATTGCTCTTACTCTTTTATAGGACAAATGTCTGTGATTATCACAAAGGAACCTATGGCACAAACGGTAGTCTAAAATCTGTGTTCTGTAAGTACTTTGTCTGCTGGTCGTATCTGTGAACTTAAATCAGTTCTTTCTAATATTATTTTCTACTCGTTTTGTGAGTTTCTATTTAGCCTCCAAAATAAGACTGTAATATGTTTGAAGAGAGAAGGTGTTTTATATAACTCTTGTATTTCCCGTTCCTCTAAATCCAGCAACAAGAACAGTATTTTTTTAAAATTTGTGTGGTACCCAACAATCAATCTTTTGTGCAAGTATGGGACATTTTTAAGATTTAAAGTAGATTCCATGGATCTAAACTTTTCAAAGAAATTGATGTTTAGGTTGAAAATTCTTCATGAAGTTAAATTTGACAGAGAATGAGCCTATTTATTACTTTAGTTATACAACTAGTTCTGTAAGACAATGTAGGCCTCCCAAACTGACATAATCCCCATGAATGTGTTATATAGCAAGAGCCTTATGCACCAGAGGATATTTAACATGCTTGGGATATAGAGTGGGGAAGACAGTGCAGACCATAAATATATTGAGGCAGCATATCAAGACAGAGAGGAAAAACGGGAGATAGAAACTTTTAGGAAATATAAACAATCTAGATAAAACCAGAATTAGACTTTAAAAGCTGTGCAGCACAAAAATACACATGAATTAAAATGCCTATTGTGCTTTTAAATTAGAAAATTGTATATTGTATTTGATTAGCTTTTCCTATATTAATTCATCAATGAAATGTGGCCATAATTAAAACTACAAAAGGGTTGGTGGGAGGTACTTTACACGGCTCCTTTATTTATTCAACAGATACATATTGAATAATTACTTTGCATCAGATCTTGTGCTATGGTTAGAAAAATCCATGGATTTAAAATATAGCAAAATGGTAACTCAATTTGTACAGAAAGGATTGATTTTTAAATAAATGGTATTGGAATAACTAGTTAACCTTTGAGGAAAAAAATGCTGTATCCCTCATGGAATCTTTCAAAATATTTTTTTCCAGGCAGAGGTAGACAGTGAGAGAGGGAGACAGAGAGAAAGGTCTTCCTTCCGTTGGTTCACCCCCCTAATGGCCGCTGTGGCCGGCGCTGCGCCGATCCGAAGCCAGGAGCCAGGTGCTTCCTCCTGGTCTCCCATGCGGGTGCAGGAACCCAAGCACTTGGGCCATCCTCCACTGCACTCCCAGGCCACAGCAGAGAGTCAGACTGGAAGAGGAGCAAGCAGGACTAGCACTTGGCACCCCATCCGGGACCAGAACCCAGGGTGCCGGCGCCGCAGGCGGAGGATTAGCCTAGTGAGCCACGGCGCTGGCCTCAAAATAAAATTTTTAACATTTTATATATATATATATATATATATATATATATTTACTTATTTGAAGGGGAAGAAAGAGAAAGAGAGAATCTACCATCTGCTAGTTCACCCCCCAAATGCTTGCAACAGGCAGGGCTAGGTTAGGCCAAAGCCAGCATCCCAGAACTCCATCCAGGTTCCCATGTGGGTGGCAGGGATCCAAGTACTTGGATTATCATCTGTGGCCTTCCAGGATGCACGTTAGCAGGAAGCTGGAATCAGGAGCCAGATTTGAACCAGGGCCTTTGATATGGGATACAGACATCTCAAGCAGTGTCTTAACCACTACACCAAACTCCCAATCCCAAAAGGAATCTTATACATATGAAAGTATAAAGAAATAAATATTTTAAAATATATGAAAAAGATTAATGTATTTTTCTTTTCCTAAAAAAAAAATTGTTTATTTGAAAGGCAGAGTTACACTAAGAGAAGGTGAGAGAGAGAGAGAGAGAGAACTTCCATCCACTGATTCACTCCACAGATGGTCGCAATGGCCAGGACTAGGCCAGGCTGGAGCCAGGAGCTTCTTCCAGGTCTCCCACATGGTGGCAGGGGCCCAAGCGCTTGGGCCATCTGCTGCTGCTTTCCCGGGTGCAGTAGCATGGAGCTGGAACAGAAGTGGAGCAGCCAGGACTGAACCAGCGCCCAAATTGGATGCCAGCGTTGCCGGTGGTTGCTTAACCATTACACCACAATGCCAGCCCCATGAATATATTTTTCTAAACCAAACAGTTTGCAGCTTTATTAAAGATTCTGGTCATAAACAGTCATGGTGTTTCAGGCAGGCCATGGGCAGACTATCATTAACAGTACAGAACAACTTGCAGACTTCCTTCTTCAGCGGACTAACTACCAAAATCAGACAGCCGCTATGAAAGCCAGTGAAGTCTTTGCTGGATGCTTTCAAAAGGAAAAGTTTAGAAGGAGGGTTGACATTTCACATTTAGCATATTGTTTAACAACTTTTCACAAGCCAACACTGACTTTCAGGAAACGAAATGAAAATGGCAGAACTGAAAATCTCAAGATTCACAAACTGGAAAAGGACTCATTGTTGTTTTGAGGGACACCATCTCCATGGTGTCACTACTAAGTCCAGACTGCTTGTCATTTGGAGAAAAGATTTTTGAAGGTCATGTCCCAACAGGTCTCTGGGTTTAAGGGAATTAAGTCTATATTGAAGGCAGACAGGAAAGAGAAAAGGGACATAAAATCGAATTTTAGCTTTTCCGTACCACAAGATGTTTGTGCCATGGTGGCTCTGCATGCCAATGTCAGGGAATTCCCCCTGGGAGCCAAGTGAAAGTCTCTGAAAACTAGAAAGGAGGGTGCCAGCATTGTGGCTCAGTGGGTTATGTATCCCATATCAGAATGCCAGGCTGAGTTCAGATTAATTCACTTCACAGTTGCAGCCTGGCCCAGCACTGGCTGTTGGAGTATTTGCATTTGGAAAGTGAACCAGTGGGTGAAAGATCCTCTCCTCTCCTCCCTTCTCCTCCCCTCTCTTCCCTTCTCCTCCCCTCTCCTCACCTCTCCTCCCCTCTTCTCCCCTCTCCTCCCCTCTCCTCCCCTCCCTTTTCCTCTCCTTCCCTCTCCCTATCTCTTCTCTCTCTGCCTGCCTTTCAAATAAAGTAAATAATTAAAAATCTTTAAATAATGCAAATCACTACAACAAGCACTAATCTTTAAAGATTTTTTTTGACAGATAGAGCTAGACAGAGAGAGAGAGAGAGAGAGGTCTTCCTCCCGTTGGTTCACCCCCCAAATTACTGCTATGGCCGGCGCCGCTCCGAAGCCAGGAGCCAGGTGCTTCTTTCTGGTCTCCCATGGGAGTGCAGGGCCCAAGCACTTGGGCCATCCTCCACTGCCTTCCTGGGCCACAGCAGAGAGCTGGACTGGAAGAGGAGCAACCTATACTAGAACCCGGTGCCCATATGGGATGCCGGTGCTACAGGTGGAGAATTAGCCAAGTGAGCCACAGCGCCGGCCCAAGATTTATTATTTATTTGAAAGGCAGAATTGGAGAAGGAGAGGGAGATCTTCCATCCATTGGTTCACACCTCAAATGACCACAACAGCCGGGACTGGGCAAAGCCAAACCCAAGAGACTGAAACTCCATTCAGGTCTCCCACATGGGTGACAGGAGCCCAAGCACTTGGGCCATCTTCTGCTGCTTTCCCAAGTGCATTAGCAGGAGCTGGATTGGAAGTGGAGTAGCCGGGATTCAAACTGGTGTCCATAAGGGATGTCAGCATTGTAGGCAGAGGCTTAACTCGCTGTGCTACAATGCCATCCCCAACAAGCACTATTTTAAAATAATGAAATGACAAAACTTTTAAAACTTTGATATTCAACAGAATTGACAAAGATATACAAAAATCACAAATTTGGAAGAATCGTAAACTTATACTAACTTTTAGTATAAAAATTAGTAGATATCACAAATTTAAATGTATATATCTTGCCATCTAAAACTGTTTAGCTAAAAATTTATGTCCCCTTACACTTACAAGTTGTATGTATAAGAATTCATTTCAGGAGCCAGTGCAATGCAGTAAAAGGTAAGGCCACCTCCTATGTTGCTGGCAACCCACATGGGTGCTGGTTGCAGTCCCGGCTGCTCCACCTTTGATCCAGCTCCCTGCTAACGGGCTTGGGAAAGCAGCAGAGGATGGCCCAAGTATTGGGCCTCTGGACTCATGGGAGACCCAGAAGAGGCTCCTGGCTCCTTGCATTGGCCTGGCCCAGCTCTTGCTATTGTGGCCAAATGGGGAGTGAGCCAGCAGATGGAAGACCTCTCTCTGTGTCTTTCCCTGTCTCTCTCTGTAACACCACCTTTCAAATAAATAAATAAACTCTAAGAATTTGTTTCAGATGCTTATATTGGAAAACAACGCAAAACAAAAATAGTGGTTTCAGTCAGGTAGTTTATTTCTATATCATGTAAAAAAAAAAAAAAAACTTCCAAGGTAGGTAGATGAAAATTGTTAGGGTAGCCCAGTGGGCATCCGGGACCCAAGCTATTTATATCTTTCTGCTTTGCCGTAACACTTGGTTTCTATTTTCTAAGTTACTTCATGAAATAAAATGTCAGCTGTGCTCCAGCCATATCATATTTGATCTTAATTATCAGGAAAAAGGGAGAAAAAGAACAAAACAATTTTTCATCCAGGTAAGGCAGCCACCTAAAATGAAAATCAGTTAGGATGCTTCCTGATGCATTTAATGGAATACTTGACCAAAAATTGCTTAAACAAACAGTTATGTTTTTCTTACATAAGAAGAAGACCAGGAGTAGCTGTAGCCAGAGTTCATCCAGGATCTCATTGATGTCTCGACTCATTCCTTTGCTCTCAGATAAGATTATGCATGTTTTTCCTTCATAGTTTCAAGGTGACTGTTGCAGATGCAAAGCCCCCGTCCTCAACACGTCAGTATTTAAAGCAGGGATAAAGTGAAAGAGAGAGAATTGGGCCTCTTGTGCCTTGATCTTTTCAGTGAGGACTGTCTTTGACAAAAGATAGGGGAACATTTCTTCAGCTTTTCCCTCTAAGACTGGTGTCTGGACACTTTGAGCCTTTACTCCGGAGGACTGGTAAAGGCAGGAAACAGAGGGAAATGAAGATCATTAGTCGGTAGCCTACATTAGTGTTTACAATGAGAGAGGAGAGAGCTACTAGAAAGATTGACTAGATACTAGAGAAAAGGTGGTTGTAGATCAGTATCTCAGGGATACTGGGATTCTATCTGAATTTTAGGGACTGTTGAAGGAACAGCTCATCTTTTGAAATAAAGAGGAATAAAAGAAAAGAAGTGTGAACTAGCAGATGTCGCTGGCCAGGGTAGGAGACTGAGGGTGTTGTCAACTGAAATGACCAAGAAAGAAAACAAAGATAGGGGAATTAATTTTGAGCAAAGTGTCATGCAGTGATACTTGGAATGCAGTCCCAAACAAGCCGTATTCCAGACAGACTTTTCTTTAGAATTCAGTTCTTTTTTTTTTTTACAGCAGGATTTTTTTTTTATCTTTTATTTAATGAATATAAATTTCCAAAGTACGACTCATGGGTTACAATGGCTTTCCCCCCCATACCGTCCCTCCCACCCACAACCCTCCCCTTTCCCACTCCCTCTCCCCTTCCATTCACATCAAGATTCATTTTCGATTATCTTAATATACAGAAGATCAGCTTAGTATACCTTAAGTAAGGATTTCAACAGTTTGTTCCCACACAGAAACATAAAGTGAAAAATAATAGATGATTTTTTTAAATGATGATGAAATCAGATCAGACCTATTGTCATGTTTAATCCCAGTGAGAGTCAAGTTGGGAATTGATAATTTTTTTTTTTTTACAGAAGATCAGTTTAGTGTACATTAAGTAAAGATTTCAATCGTTTGCACCCCCATAGAAACACAAAGTGAAATATACTGTTTGAGTACTCGTTATAGCATTAAGCCTCAGTGTACAGCACATTAAGGACAGAGATCCTACATGAGGAGTAAGTGCACAGTGACTCCTGTTGTTGACTTTACAAATTGACACTCCTGTTTATGGCATCAGTAATCTCCCTATGCACCAGTCATGAGTTTCCAAGGCTATGGAAGCCCCTTGAGTTCTCCGACTCTTATCTTGTTTAGACAAGGTCATAGTCAAAGTGGAGGTTCTCTCCTCCCTTCAGAGAAAGGCACCTCCCTCTTTGAAGACCTGTTCTTTCCACTGGGATCTCACTCACAGAGATCTTTTTGCCAGAGTGTCTTGGCTTTCCATGCCTGAAATACTCTCATGGGCTTTTCAGCCAGATCCGAGTGCCTTTAGGGCTGATTCTGAGGCCAGAGTGCTATTTAGGACATCCGCCATTCTATGAGTCTGCTGAGTATCTCACTTCCCATGTTGGATCACTCTCCCCTTTATTTATTCTATCGGTTAGTGTTCTGTAATTATCACACAGTTATTCTTAAGTGTTGAAAATTAACTGAAATGTGATCCCTGTTAAACATAAAAGTGGGAATAAGAGAGGGAAGAGATGTATAATTTGGGGCATGCTCGGGCTGACTTGTCCCAATTGGTAGAGTTGGAAACATACCAGGGGATTCCAATTCAATCCCATCAAGGTGGCATGTGCCAATGCCATCTCACTATTCCAAGTGATCAATTTCAGTTCACAATTGATCATAATGAAAGGACTAAGAGTCAAAGGGAGCACATAAACAAGTCTAGTATCTGCTAACACTAACCGATAGAATTCAGTTCTTCTGAGGAAGTCTCTCTCCACCCTGAAGGCAACTGCTAGATAGCATTCATTATTTGCTCCACTTCCAAATGGCGAGGTGATCGCTGTGAGAGAGAATTGAGTTACAATGTTAGATATTTACGTAATTCAGGAATATACCTAGGAAAAGAAAATGGATACATTACTAGTTGCTTCAGAAAACCAAGTTTTCTTCTGCTATATTTAAATGAGAAATAAAGTGATATATAACTTTGACCTTGTAATCTGAGTTGTATGAGGTAAAAACAGTTATTGGGGAGAGTCCATGTAATTGACTCAGCTAAAATCGTCATGATTTTCTATTTCAAATACCTACTTTTTTCCCCATTTGCCACCCACGAACTTTCTGATATACTTCTCCTTTCATTTGGTTGGGATAGTAACTATTTGAAAAAGTTAATGATAGCTTATGTACATAACCATTGTGATGTAAAACTACAAAATTACAAAAAACAATTATTGGTGGGGACCTCCTGGCACAGTGGGTTCAATCACTGCTTAATATTCCCACACCTTGTATTGGAGGTCCTTGTTCCTTGGCTACTCTGCTTCATTGCAGCTTCCTGTTAATATGGGCTGGAAGACAGCAGGTGATAGCTTCAGCAGTTCATCCCCTCCTTCCATGTGGGAGACCCAGTGGAGTTCCTGGATCCTGGTTTCAGCCTGGCCCAGTCACAGCTATTGTGGCCATTTGGGGAGTGCACCAGCTGGTGGAGGATTTGTATGTGTGTGTGTGTGTGTGTCCCTCTTTCTCTCTCTTTCAAATAAAAATAAGTAAATAATTTTTTAAAAAACTTACAAATCATCATACAAGGTACTTCAAAAAGTTTATGGAAAATAGGATTAGAAGATAAATTTATTTTGGTGTAAAACTTTTAAAATCCATACCTATGAGAAGTCAACAAAGTTTATGGTCATAATGCCTGGATTGAAGTCCCAAATCCATTCCCAATTCTAGCTTCCTGTTAAGGTTCACTCTGGAAGGCAGTAGGTGACTGATCATGAACTAGTATACCTGCCACCCATTTGAGTTCAAAGCTCCTGGGCAGTTCAACAGATCAATACTTTTATCTTTATGTAAAAGTGTTGAATTACAAATAGTTCTGTCTTAAAAAAAACAAATGCTTTGAAATAATTCCCTGGTGTTTCACATTTTTCCATAACTTTCATAATCACAGGTTAATATATTTATGATCTATAATATGCTTTTAAAGTGAGATGTTAGTCTTCATTATTCTTAAGACAAAATGATGCGACTAGGGGTATACTTTTGTAGTACAGTGGTTAAGCCACCAGCTTGGAATACTGACATTCTACATCAGAGTGCCTGAGTTCAAGCTCTCTACCTCTTCCAATACAGTTTCCTGCTAATGAATTCCTTGGGAAGCAGCAGACGATGGCTCGAGAACTTTGCCCTGACCTGGGAGACCTGGATGGAGTTCCTGGTACCTGGCCCAGCCTTTGTAGTTGTAGACATTTGGGGAGTGAAAGAGCAGATGGAAGATATTCATTCATTCATTCATTCATTCTCTCTCTCTCTCCCCCTCTCCCCCTCCCTCCCTCCCTCCCTCCCCCTCTCCCTCCCTCCCTCTCTCCCTCCCTCCTCCTCTCCCCCTTTCTCCTTCTCCCCCCTCCCCCTCTCCCTGTGCCTTTCAAGTGGGATGAAAATAAATACAAAGTAATCATTTTTATAAAGTTCAACTTGGGGGTCACTGCAAAACAGTTTTATTTTCTATCTGGAAATGGAAGCATTGAGGTTGAACTTTTTCAGGTTGTTGCAAGAATGGAGATACTCTCATGTGCAAGGGTATTTGAAAAAGTCTGTGGAAGGGAACTGGCATTGAAACTAGCAGTTAAGACACCTGTGTTCCACATTGGAGTGCCTATATTTGATTTCTGGTGCTGGCTGGTGACTCTAGCTTCCTGCTAATGCAGACCATGGGAGGCAGCAATGATGGGTCAAGTAATTAGGTTCCTGCCACCCAGGTGGGAGACTTGTAGTGAGTCCTCAGCTCTTGGCTTCAGTAGGATTTTTTTTAATTTTTTTTTTTTTGACAGGCAGAGTGGACATTGAGAGAGAGAGAGAGAGAGAGAGAGAGAGAGAGAGAAAGGTCTTCCTTTGCCGTTGGTTCACCCTCCAATGGCCCCCATGGCCGTCGCACCGCGCTGATCCGAAGCCAGGAGCCAGGTGCTTCTCCTGGTCTCCCATGGGGTGCAGGGCCCAAGGACTTGGGCCATCCTCCACTGCACTCCTGGGCCACAGCAGAGAGCTGGCCTGGAAGGGGGGCAACCGGGACAGAATCCGGCACCCTGACCGGGACTAGAACCCGGTGTGCCAGCGCTGCAAGGCGGAGGATTAGCCTAGTGAGCCGCGGCGCCGGCCCGGCTTCAGTTGGATTTTAAGGAGTAAAGCAACAGACAGGAGCTCTCTACTTCCCTCTCTCTCTCTCATAAACAATAAAATGAATAAATTTTAAAAAACAAAAGGCCCATATAAAAGGAAGATTATCTTTTAATTCCATGCTTTATGAACTTTTTGAAGTACTCTTATATTTGAAGAATGTACAGTAAAAAAAGATACCATCTGAGAACCAGGCCTGCAGAGAACTGAAACTTTTTTTAGGATAATCATTCAGTATTCAAGACTAATCTACACCCTTGGATGTCTTTTGGAAGCTCCATGGCAGGCTTTCAATGTTCCCTACACTTAGGATTTGCTATTATGGTGTCCAACCACGACTTCTATTTTTGTCAAAGGCAAATACAGAGAAAGATAGAGATCCCCATCCCACTTCTTTATTGCCCAGATACACACAACAGCTAAGACTGGGCCAGGCTGAAGCCAGGAGCCTGGTACTCAATATGGGTCTCTCACATGGGAGGTAGGGCCCTAAGTACTTGAGCCAACACCTTCTTGCTGCTTCTACTCTCTCCACTCCCAGCAGGTTCTCTCTAACCTCTCTTCTTTGTCATGACATCTTCTTCCTCAGGAATTCTTACATTTTCTTCCCATTGCCAACTCCCATGTCTCTCTACGCCAAACAAACGGTAAGAGCAATGATTTGATATTTTCAGGCATTCACTGTCTTATATAAAATATTCACGCTGAACCAAGAACTTTTTTCTGGTTCTGTCACTCTCTTAATCCCAACCATCATTCAATAAACTGTGACGTGGAGGTTCTGATTAACACAAATGCCCATGATTGGTAAAGTTGTCTCCAAAGCATACTTTTTAAAAGCACATTGAGGCCGGCGCCGCGGCTCACTAGGCTAATCCTCCACCTTGCGGCGCCGGCACACCGGGTTCTAGCCCTGGTCGGGGCGCCGGATTCTGTCCCGGTTGCCCCTGTTCCAGGCCAGCTCTCTGCTGTGGCCAGGGAGTGCAGTGGAGGATGGCCCAAGTGCTTGGGCCCTGTACCCCATGGGAGACCAGGAGAAGTACCTGGCTCCTGCCATCGGATCAGCGTGGTGCACCAGCCGCAGCCCGCCGGCCACGGCAGCCATTGGAGGGTGAACCAACGGCAAAGGAAGACCTTTCTCTCTGTCTCTCTCTCACTGTCCACTCTGCCTGAAAAAAAAAAAAAGCACATTGAATCTGATTTTAAATAATAGCTCTGTTGCAACTCCAGTATAATGTCAAAACAAAGTCATTTGTCTACCATCTTCTATATCTATGGGAAATGTACTTTTGTTTGAAGCTTTCATGATTCATTAATATCTGAGTATTACGGAGTCCGTCTGTATTTAAAGACACAAATAAAATGCTGCGGAAGCATTTCTGCTTCTATTCAAGTATTCCCAAATTAGACAGCAAAACAGTAAAACATATTTAAAACCAATGAAAACATCCAGCAGCATTTCACCTTTCCCTAGACAAAGACAACAATTAGTCTTTCAATAGATGCAAGTAAGTTTCTTTATAAGACAAATTGGTACCTTAGTGAATAGCCGGATTAAAAATAAAAGGAAAAATTCTCAACCCACAAATAACCATGTCAGCAGAAAGGTTCAGATATGATTGAGTCATGGACTTTGCCATTGTTTATTCTAAAGTTACTTCTTGTCTAGAGTGCAGTTTTTGGATCAGTTTTCAGGAGGTAGAGGTTAACAAATTTTTTTATATTTTTAAGATTTATTTTATTATTGGAAAGGCAGAATTACAGAGAGAAAGTGAGGGACAGATAGAGAGAAAGAGACCCTTCTTCTACTGATTTACTCCCTGGATAGCTGCAATGGCCAGGGCTGGGCCAGGCCAAAGCCTGGAGCCAGGAGCTTCATCTGAGTCTCCCATGCGGATGTGGGGGGTGCAAGCACTTGGGCCATCCTCCACTTCTTTCCCAGGCACATTAGCAGGGAGCTGGATCAGAAGTGGAGCAGCAAGGATTTGAACTGGCACCCATATGGGATGCCGTCATTGCTGGTGATGGCTTAACCCGTTATGTCACAATACCAGTCCTAAAAAATTATTTTAATATACTTTTTTGAATTGATGATATATGTACATTACATTACATTTAAAAGGTACAAAAGGCTATATGTAACAAGTAAGTATACAGCTGTATTAATGAGCTCTCATTACAATTTTGCCACATAGCAAACCACCCCAGAATTTAGTAGCTTACATCAGAAAATATCAGCTTCTCTCACAATCTGCAAATTGGCAGGTGCAAATCTGCTTCAGACTGTATGCTCTGTGTATTTGCATCTAGGCTTTGGATCAAGTTTTTTTTTTTTTTTTTAGTTTTTTTTTAACTTTTATTTAATGAATATAAATTTCCAAAGTACGGCTTATGGATTACAATGGCTTCCCCCCCGTACCGTCCCTCCCACCCGCAACCCTCCCCTCTCCCACTGGATCAAGTTTGAGAATAGGCCACACATGTCATTTTGGGGCCCGTGCAGAAGGAGCAGTGGCTACTGGGGTATGCTGTTCTGATGCCAATAACAGGAGTGCATGGTCAAGCCAGGACTGCTAAAGCACATTTAAGATCACTACTTATGTACTATCACCAACATTCTGTTTCTGAAGAAGTCACACGGCCAAAATCTAATCTCTAGGACAGGAAATTCTAATCTACCATAATGGGAAGAGGGCATGAGAAGTAGTATTTGCTGATTAATAATCTAATCAAGGAATGAGCATTTGGGACAGTGGTTAAAATGCTTGGGATGTTTGCATCCCCTATGGCTGCCTGGGTTCAAGTCACAGCTCTGCTTCTGATCGAGCTTCCTGGGAAGCAGCAAGCGATGGCTTAGTTAATTGGAATACCAGAATGGATTTCCAGGCTTCTAAGCTCAGCTGGCCCAGCCTTGGCTGCTGGAAACATTGGGGAGTGAACCAGTGGGTGGGAGAGTCTCTCAATCTCTCTCTCTTTCCCTCCCCCCCCCCGACTTCTGACTTTAAAAATATTAAATAATTATCTAATCCATTTTGTTCTCCACTTATATAGTCCCTTATATAAGTCCACTTATATGGTTGAATACAAGAATTAATTCAACTAGAGAAATTCTATCCCAATGTAACGATACTCACAAATAAATATTTTGGTACCAATGGTATAATATGCACACTATTATATACCTCCCACACTTAATGATATGACTCAGTATTATATGTCAGTGCAAACAAAGTTGCCTCCATTTCACTTCATACAGCTTTGTACATTACATAGAATGGGTACATGATGATTTATTTAACAACTGCTCTATTGGTGGGCATTTAATTTGTATTTTACCTTTTACCATTTTAACCAATGGTGCAATGACTGTCATTGTATATGTTTGTACAGCTATTTGTAGAATATTTTCATAGAAGACATATTCCTATTTCCAAGAATTTTACATTTTTCAATTTTGATATGTCAGCAAAATTTTCTTACATGTTAAGTCAGGCAATTTAATCTACCACAAGATATGTAGAGATGCCTGATGTCCCACATCCTTACTGATGCAAATGAAATCATTTTATCTTTGTCAAACTCATAATTTAGAAAATATCCTTTATAATTTGAATCTGTACTTTCCTTCTTGTGGGTGAAGTTGGCATATTTTCATGTAAAAAAGGCAGCATCTCTTATACAAGGGTACTTCAAAAAGCTCATGGAAAGGTGGCATTAAAAGAGATTCATTTTGGTGCAACAATTGAAATTCATGCTTTTTTTTTTATAATGTGCATTTCCATGAACTTTCTGAAGACCTTTTATATAGCACAGGCCTTCCAGGTCTATAGGGTCTTTTTCTGGAATCACCCCATCCCATCTCATAGATTCTGTAGAGCAGTTAGCACTAGATAACTAGAACTGTGTTGTCCTACATCATCCTCCATGGTGAATCCTAGAAACAGGATGTGGGGTCCTGAGGTAAAACTTAGGAAGGCTAGGGGGGCACTGTGGCACAGTGGGTAAAGCCACTGCCTGCAGTGCCAGCATCCCATATGCGTGCCAGTTCAAGTCCCGGCTGCTTCACTTCCGATCCAGCTCTCTGCCATGGCCTGGGAAAGCAGTAGAAGCTGGTCCAAGTCCTTGGGCCCCTGTACCCACGTGGGAGACCCAGAAGAAGCTCCTGGCTCCTGGCTTCGAATCGGTGCAGCTCCAGCCATTGTGTCCAGTTGGGGAGTGAAGCAGCAGATGGAATACCTCTGTCTCTGCCTCTCCTTCTCTCTCTGTGTAACTCCAAATTTCAAATAAATAAATAAATAAATAAATCTTAAAAAAAAATAGGAAGGTATACAAGTAAGAGTAAGCCTCTTACCTGCGTTTTATGTGCCTAAATTAAATTGTAAGACAATCAAAATCAGACATTTTACAAGCTTGGACAATTATTTGAAGTGCTAAGTACAGTGTTCTACAGAGATGAAAAATAATATTTCTTGATTCTCTGAAGCAGCAGTAGCTACTTCAGCTGACAAAGACAATAAGCAAGCAATGGCTTTTGGCCAAAATCCAGAGAAACCTACAAATGCCATGAAAAACAAATGACAAACCCCAGTAATCAATCCTATCCAAGGGTTCATAATAGTCAGAACCGTAATAGCAAGGAATCAGCCTCCAAAAATCTTTGTGTTCCTGAGAGAAAGGTTCTTCATCAATAAAAGAACTAAAATTAACTCTGTACTGACTATGCATATTTAGTTAATTGCGCTGTGGCCCTCCCAGGTAATATTTTTCCTTCAAGTGCTTTTATAGATACATTAACATTTTTATTCATAACAACTGGAAATTACCCATTGAACCACTAAATAAGAGCTGAGAGCTTGAACTGAAAAGATCCCGCTATAACGAAAGTTATAACAGAAGCTACTGTAGTGGATAAAAAGTTAGACTATAACCAATTATGTTTAACCTTTAATGCAACAATTGTAAAACTTACTATGACTCACTAGTGGCTGATTAAGAAGTTCCGTTGTCACTGCCGAATGAAAAATGTCTACTCTCTTCCAATATTACAGCTCCAGCGTTCTAGCTGCTTTTCAAACAGCGTCAGCAACTCTGGGCATACAGTCTTGGATTTACCAAAAACTTCCTAGAATTTTCTCTTTAGACGTACTGCCATGCCTCTTTCCAAATGAATAGCATTGAAATAGGGGTCTTTGGTGACTATGGCAATTTGATCAATCTGAGGTGGATAGAAAGCCAGAAAACCTGCTCATACTAAACTCCTCCCTGCAGAAAACAATAGTATTCTGGGATTCCAACATATTCAGGGTGTTCCTCTTTCACTTTTATTCCACATAAGGTTTGAGATATTTCAAATTATTTAACCTCTGGCATCCCTCCCTCAGGCTTGTGTTCTTCTAAGTTTAAAGTCACTGCCTCTTAATGTCACTTATTTCTTCAAATATTAAGGACTGGAGCATGCACTTGGCCCTGTGGGTAAGGCACTGCTTGGGATACCCACATTGCATATCAGAGTGTCTTGATTCAAGTCCAGGCTCTGTTTCTGACTCCAGTTTCCTGCTGATGTTCAACCTGAGGGCAGTAGATGGATGATAGGTCAGGTAGTTCAGTCCCTGCCATCCATATGAGAGACCTGGATTAAGTTCCCAAATATTGACACTGGCCAGGCCTAGCCCAGTCCAGCTGTTATGGGCATTTGGGAAGTAAATTGGTAGATAGGAGACTGTCTCTCTCTCATAAACAAATAATTTTTAAACAGTTAAATAAGCCTTAGAAAACTAGTAAAGATCTAGAATCCCTAGTGCTTTGAATTTTTTGAAACAAATCTTTTTTAAAAAATCCTCAATTTTCATATCAGGAATAGCTCTGATGGATATATCCATTTAAATAAAGAATGTGAATCAGTAGAAAATGCAAAAGTATCTTTTGTTGTCCTGTCTTTATCATAAGTTCTTACCTATTTTAACTTAGCATTAGGCCCATCTTCCCCTCATTTCTACAATTTATTAAAGACTGTTTTTGCTCCAACAATTATTATCACCTGGTGACCCAGCTATTTGCGGGGAAGGCATCAGGGCATGGGCCTAGTGAGGTATCAAATATCCAAATAAATTAGCAGCTATTCTCATGCTCTCTCTGCTTGTGATGGTTTATATCCAAAATAGCATGCACAAGGGGCCAGCCTTGTGGCAGGTAAAGCCACTGCTGTGGTGCCAGCAACCCATATGCTCATTCATGTCCTGGCTGCTCCACTTCCGATCCAGCTCCCTACTGATGGCCTCAAGCACTGGAAAATGGCTCAAGTGTTGGAGTCTCTGCCACCCATCAGGGAGACCTGAATGAAGCTCTTGGCTACTGGCTTTGGCCTGGCTCATCCCTGGCTCTTGCAGCCATCTGGGGAGTGGAATATCTCTCTTTCTGTCTGTCTCTCTCTGTAACTCTGACTTTCAGATAAATACATAAATAGCTTTAAAAAATAGTATGCACATTCACACCCAAATGAAAACTATCTAAACTCCAAGTAAGAAAATGTATTTGCCCAAAGCTTTGCCTCACATCCTTACCATATTTCCATTTCCATGACTAATCTGTTCAATCAAAAGAGTAGAGACACAAAAATGTAATATGTCATTCAATATCTCCCACTAATCTGAATAGTAAATGAAGTTCCTTGAATTATCCACCTCTATATGTGTTCCTGCAAGCATCCCTTTCCAAGAGCCAAAAACTATAATTTAATCACTGGGCAAGTATTTTCTCCAACAGCTTTATTTTCTGTTGAAGCTACCAGAGATAACTAGCTCTTCTTTCCCTCAACTGAATTTGAACTTTCAGAAAATAACCTTTCTAACTCAGCTTATTGAAACATCATCACTTTTTTATTCATTCTAACAGAAAGCACAGTCTTTAAAAAGTAGGTCTTAGTTTCTTCTCATGGTAATGAATTAAATGGATTTGCTGCTCTTTACACAAAATTGATATTAATTTTTGGCTCATATTTCATAAATTCATTATCTAAAGTAAATAAAATGTTAGAGGTGAATCAATAGTTCTTATTTTGTGATATCCAAGTATTTACAAACTTAAGCATTTTTTTATATAAACTTACCTAGGGTAATCAATTCACAGATTTATCCTAACTCAGGCATCAATCATACTGTTCAGTTTTCTGGTACAGCCTTTTTGAAAAATTATGAAGAATTATAAATATAGTTAGTTATATTATAATAACTTTAACCTTGATTCCTTCAATTCTGATTACAATATACAGGTGCTATATATCTCTAACTTTTTGGTAATGTGGACTTAATATAAACTATGAAATAAAAGTGTGGCTTTCTTATAGGCAGTAGAATAAGTTTGAACATATAATGAATTTAAAATATAATCATTACTCTTTATAAGAACGTTATCTTTTAAATGGTATCTATATTTTACAGATAAAATAAATGAAACTCAGTAAGGTAAGTGACTTGTCCAATGTCACCAAACCAGAAAGTAGCTTTGCTAGTTTGTACAGCAGTTGTCCCCAAAGATCATATTAGTGATAACCGTTTAATTATTTGTTGCTTTGTTGATTTGCATTTGATGTCATATTTAATAAATCATCGCCTAATCTATGGTCACAAATATTTATACCATTTTTTTCTTCTGGGAGCTTTACAGTGTTATCTCTTATGTTTACATATTTGATCCAGTTTGAGTTAATTTTGTATAGTGTGTGAATTAGGGATCCAATGTCATTCTTTGCATGTGCATCTCTTGTATCAGTTGGCTTCTTATGCATTACAAACCAAAACTTAGCGGCTTAAATCAAAAGGAATTTACTGTTTGCACAAGTCTGTGGGTTGGTTGGGCACTTCTGGTTCTGGCAGTCTCCTGATCTCTGTAAACAGCTGGAGGCTCTAAGGAAAAACAGATGATCTAAGGTGGCTGCACTCACATGTTTGGTGGGCTGTCAAGATAATTGATCTAGGGCATATCAGCTGCAGTGGGGCATCTCTGCAATAGGATCCACCACACGGTATCTCAGCTTCCAAGAGCCTAGCATAGGCTTCTGTGGACTTCGTAGCCTAGGGATGTCAAAGAGCGGCAAGAGAACACAAATTCCAAGAAGCAAGCATCTCTCAAGCCTCTGCTTGTGTCCTGTGTGCTAACACTCCATTGTACAGCAAGTCCCATGGCAAAGTGTTTATTAGCACACTCTGCTTCAATGCTGGCTCTCAGTTCTGGGTACCACACAATCACACCAAAAACTTGGATAAAAATTGCCAGTGTTTTTCTCCACAACTACCATTTTTTTAGCATCAGAAGCAAAATAATGTCTCCTTATGAACTCATTCACCACCTGCTGTTATCTACCTCTCGGCTGTATCCTTAGCACCTAAAGTAATGCTTGGCATGGTATACACAATGGATATCTACTGACTGAGTGAAATTATAGAAAATTAAGGGAGCAAAATTTGGGTCCAATTTTCATGTTAAATGGTAATACAATTTAAGCCTATGCCTTATATTAGATCAAGTATGCACTGTTATTGTTTATGGGTTAAACAAAAAGGAGATGCAAGATAATCTAGTGTGTCCAAAATACTTGTATAACCTTCTCTTTTTCATTGACAGTACTTTCTTAGTTCTATTACAATTACCTTAATGATAATATTTTAATCATTTACATTTGGCTACATTCTACCAAATAATAGAATCTGATTTAGGAAACAATTTTCCAAAACCTTACAGCAATGCTTCTTTCCTCTGTTATAGTTACTTCAAAGGTTAATCTAACACTCTGGTGGCATTAAGCATCAATGTAAGAAGGAAAATGTTAAAATACTCATATTTTAGATTCTTTTAAAATGTGCATTCTAGCTTATAGAATTGGATAATTACAAAAAATTGGAAATAATTTGAGACATTTGGTCCATTTGTCTGATTATATCTAGTACTCTAACCTACTCAAACCAAAAGAAGAGGAGCCCTCCCCCCCCCAAAAAAAAGGTGGGCCATGAGCCCAGATAGATAATTATTTCTTTATCCCTATTACCCTGACCTTTGGCATATATTGAATATTCAGGCACATTTTAGGGATACTGATAATCAGTCTCAGTATAGTCAAACAGTACAGCTCTAAGTAAAAGGAAATCATTCTGATGAGGCAAAGTTTCCAGAATACCACAGTTCTCACTGATAGGATGACATGGCGGACATCGCTAACATTAAAAAGGCAAATAAATCAAGATCTTAGGTGAAGTATTTGAATGCAATAATTCATAATTATAAACTATCCTCAACTTTTGTGGCACTATATAATGTTCAGTGCCTTCTCATGTGTATTACCTCAAACTCAATTTGTAATAGCCACCTAATGTGAAATTGGTTTCAGTAGACCTTTCTTCTCGTGTGTTATAACCTTTCCTCTTGAGGTTCTTCATAGACAATCCCTGTCACTCAATAGATAGCTGGGTATCAAGGATTCTCAACAATATTTAGTATTATGCTTTCAGAATCTTTTGAAAGTAAATGCCTCAGGCTGTTCATCATTTCACAGCTTTCTTAGATCCATCCTGACACATGAGTTAGAAAGACATTCTGTTATAGTTCTCAAAAATTATTGTCATTTAATATCTTACTTGCATCAGCACCACCTGTGCCTTGCCCACAACGGTACCCACAGCTAAAAATTTTAATGATAAAGAAATTACTTCTAAGATTTTATTTTACTTTTTATTTATTGAACTCTGTTTAGTAGAACCACAAAACCTTTGACTATAATGCAATGAAAAATATGTTACCTCAAAAATAATAAAAAGATTAATAGAAAAGAACATATTTGTAATAGTTTAAAACTTAAAAGTGATTTTATGTACATTACCTCATTGGCCATATGTTGTCTGAAAGACATAAAGTTATAAAGGCATTGTGAATTGCATCACCTCCCTAGCTTTTTCAATGTCTCCTGGCATATACTTGTGCTTCCTAAAATTGTTAATGATCTCATTTTATTATTTATGTTATGTAAACTACAATACCATATGATTATCATGTTATAAAATATTATCAGAAGAGTCATTTTCCACATACTAGTGTTTTTGAAAAGTACAGATCCTGGGATACCTATGTCAGAGCCCTATAAATAAATTTAGTTTTTTAGATTTTGTTTGGTTTGAAGGCAGAATGAGAGATACCAATCTTCCATCCACTGTTTGACTCCCCAAATGCCTACAACAGTTGGGGCTGGTCAAGCCCAAGCCAGGAGCCTGAAACTCAATCCATGTCTTCCATGTAGTTGGCAGTGACCGAAGTAATTAGACCATCATCTGCTGCCTCCAAGAGTATACACTAGCAGGAAGCTAGATTGGAAGCATAGAAGCCAGGACTTGAACCCACATACTCCAATATGGAATGTGGGTGTCTCAAGGGGTATCTCAATTGATATACCAAATGCTCACTCTTGAATAACGTATTAAAAGGATAAATGTATGGGCCAGCACTGTGGCAGGTTAAGCTACTGCCTGCAGCGCTGGCATCCTATATGGGTATCAATTCAAGTACCAGCTACTGCACTCCAATCCCATTCCCTGCTACTGTGCCTGTGAGGGTGGCTCAAGTACTGGGGTCCCTGCACCCACCTAGGAAGCCCAGAGAAAGCTTCTGGCTCCTGGCTCCTGACCCAGCCCAGGCCATTGCAGCCATTTGGGGAGTGAACAAGTGGATGAAAGAACTCAAGACCTCTCTCTGTGTGTTTCTCTCTCTCTCTCTCTCTCTCTCTCTCTCTAACTCTGCCTTTCAAAATAAATAAAACAAATTTTTAAAAAATGTAAATTCATGACAGACAACTTGATCAGTGGTTGAAAGGACAATTTCTAGTTCTACGCAAAAATCTATTAAATCAGAATGTGGGGGGGGGGTCAAGGAATCTAAACTTCTAGCTCTATGAATGGTTGCTGTGTGCCTCCAGAGGTTAACAAATAGTATTTCTTTACAATGAATTTGATTTTCCTAGGGTTCCTGCTGCAACTTAGAAGAAAGTTCTGTACCTTTAGAAAATCCAAGAACTCTTTAAGGCAATTAGCATACCATTTAGTAAGTAATTCAAATTTAAGAAAAAAGAACAATGGAATTTAAATTATCATCAAAACATACTTCTGTGCAGTGCCCTGTACTTGATGCTCTAAAAACTGGAAATTGATACAATTTCATAATAAATATTCAATCTGTAATGATGAGCTCTGTCAATCTTAGAAAGATAAATGTGGAGTTTAATTAGAAAATAGATGTCTCTCTGAATGTGAGGTGAAAGCTGGATAAAATGCATTTCTGGCTGCTTCATAAGGTACTATTCAAGAAATGTCATTGTTATAATTTGAAAAGTATTATTCAGAAAGAAGACAGATTTCAGTTCAGCAGCTTTGACTGTAAGAAGACCAAGAAATGAAAGGCAAGTGGAAGAAAGAAAGCAAAGTCACAGATGATTGAACTTAAAAATGATCATATATCTTTAAAGTTAGCTAAGGAGTTATAGCCCAGTCTCCACTGCCTTTCATCAAAAGGATAGGTCGGGGACTTTCAAAATATGGGATATTTCAGTTGATATAAACTTAATTAAGGAAATCTCTTCTGTTGGAATTAATGGTTTGTACTGCTTCTTCATGGAATTCTTGTATTTTGGGGTGATGGGAAACATCAAAATAATATTGAGCTGGATGCATTGTGTTCATGTCTTTCATGAGTTTGAAATGGCCCATTCACTAGGAGTGTATTCAACTGCCATCTGTCTCACTCTGAAAAACTGAGAATTATGCTCAGGGTGTTCCCAAAAGGATATGGCAACACTTACCGGTGAATCTATCATGCAGAGTTAGATCCGATCCTGTCATCTGGTGGGCATAAGGAGCAATATTGGGACCAAAGTTTGGGAAAGAGTGGGCCAGATAGGGGAAGGTGTTTATAGAATTCTTAATTCAGTATAAATAGCACTTAGCTCTCACTACAATACCACTTCATAACAAACACCACATTTTTCACATGTCTAATGTTACCTGCTGACCTAATCCCCATGGGCAGAAAAAGTCCAAGGACCCATTTATTCTGACCTTGTGAGAGGATCAGTATGCTATTGATTGATATAACAACCATCCTGATCTTGGATGACTAGAGCAACTTGGCTTAGTTCTATGTGTTTCTCAGCACCCAGGTTAATCTAGCTGTGTGTTTATAGCAATAGCTAAAGTACAAAAGAAAGCAAGTGGAAATGCATAGGCTCTTGATGCCTAAGCTCATTACGGGTACGCAATGATTTTCACCATATACCTTGGGCAAGGCAAGTTGTCATATAAGTATAGATTCAAGTTATGAGCAAATAGACTATGCTTCTTTATTGTTAAAACATTTTATTTGAGTTATACACATTTTATGCCTTTCATATGTACAGATTTAGGAACACAGTGATTTTTCCCATCCTAACCTCCCTCTTGCCCATGCTCCCACCATTCTTCCAATTCTGTCTCCTATTCCTACTCTTAATTTTTACAAAGATCTATTTTAAGTTAACCTTTTTTTCATAACGAGTAACACAATGCTAAATAAAAAGTTCAACAAATAGTATGAAGAAAAAAAAAACTGTTCCTCAACAGTAGAGATAAGGGCTATAAGCCAATCATCAAAACTCAAAATGTCAATTTCTCTCCTATTTATTATATGTTAGTTACTCTATTAGTTACCACAGATCAGGGAAAACATATGGTATTTATCTTTTTTGGACTGACTTATTTCAGTAACTATAATGGTTTCCATTTGCATCCATTGTGTTGTAAAAAGAGAGGATTTCAGTATTTTTTTTACCCCTGGGTAGTATTCCATAGTGTATATATGCCATAATATCTTTATCCAGTCATAAGCTGATAGACATCTTGATTGATTTTATATCTTAGCTATCATTGATTGAGCTGTAATGAACATGGGGGTACAGATAACTATTTCATATGCTGATTTCATTTCCCATGGGTTAATTCCTAGGAGTGAGAAGTCTGGGTCATATGGTATATCAGTTCTCAGCTTTCTGAGGTATCTCCATATTGTCTTCCACAATGGTTGAACCAGTTTATATTCCCACCAACAGGAGATTAAGGTACCTTTCCCCCCACATCCTCACCAGTATTTGTTGATTTCCATATGTGAGCCATCTAACAGGAGTGAGGTGAAACTTCATTGTGGATTTGATTTGCATTTCCCTGATGGCTAGTGATCCTGAGCATTTTTTCATGTGTCTGTTGGCCATTTGAATTTCCTCTTTTGAAAATGCCTGTTCAAGTTCTTTGCCCATTTTTTAACTGGTTTGTTTGTTTTGTTGTTGCTGAACTTCTTGAGCTCTTTATAGATTCTCGATATTAATCCTTTCTGAGTTGCATAGTTTGCAAATGTTTTCTCCCATTCTATTGTTTGCCCATTCACTTTGCTGAGTGTTTCTTTTGCAGGGCAGAAACTTCTCAGCTTGATGTAATCCCATTTGTCAATTTTTGCTTTGATTGCTTGTGTTTCTGGAGTCTTTTCCAAGAAGTCTTTGTCTATGCCAATGTCCTGCAGAGATTCCCCAGTGTTCTCTAGTAATTTCATGGTATCAGGTTATAGATTTATGTCTTTGATCCATTTTGAGTGGATTTTTATGTAAGGTATAAGGCAGGGGGCTTGCTTCATATTTCTGTACATGATCATCCAGTTTTCCCAGCATCAATTGTTGAAGAGACTGTTCTTATTCTAGGGATTGATTTTAGCTCTTTGTCAAAGATAAATTGGTTGTGCATGCATGGATTGATTACTGGAGTTCCTACTTTATTACATTGGTCTACATGTATATTTTTTTATTACCAGTACCAGGTTATTTTGATTATAACTTATAATATGTCTGGAAATCTAGTATTGTGATACCTCTGGCTTTGTATTTGTTATATAAGATTGCTTTAGCTATTTAGGATCTCTTGCATTCCCATATGAATTTTAGCATCATTTGTTTCTAGATCTAGGAAGAATGTTGCTGGTATTTTGATTGAGATATCATTGCATATGAAAATTGCTTTCAGTAGTATGAACATTTCGATGGTTTTGATTCTTCTGATCCAGGAACATGGAAGATTTTCCCATTTTTGTGACTTCTATTTCTTTCTTTAATGTTTCATAATTTTCATCATAGAGATATTTGGCATGCTTAGTTGAATTTATTCCAAGATATTTAATTGTTTTAATAGCTATTATGAACTGGATTAATCTTAGAAGTTCTTTCTGAGACATGGCATTGTCTGTGTATTCAAAGACTATTGTTTATTGTGTGTTAATTTTATATCTTGCCACTTTACCAAACTCTTCTATGAGTTCCAATAGTCTTTTAGTTGAGACTTTTGGATCCCCTATATATAGAATCATGTCATCTGCAAATAAGGATAGTTTGACTCCTCCTACCCAATTTATATCCCTTTGATTTCTTTTTCTTGCCTAATGGCTCTGGCTGAAACTTCCAGGACTATATTAAATAGCAATGGTAAGAGTGGGCATCCTTGTCTGGTTCCAGATCTTAATAAGAATATGTACAATTTTCCCCCATTCAATAGGATGTTGGCCATGGGTTTGTCATAAATTGCCATGATTGTGTTGAGGAATGTTCCTTCTATACCCAATTTGCTTAAGATTTTCATCATGAAAGGATGTTGTATTTTATCAAATGCTTTCTCTGCATCTGTTGAAATAATCACATGGCTTTCATTCTTCAGTTTGTTAATGCAATGTATCACATTTATTGACTTGCAAATGTTGAACCATCCCTGCATACCAGGGCCAAATCTCACTTGGTCCAGGTGAATGATCTTTCTGATGTGTTGTTGGATTTGATTAGCTAGTATTTTGTTGAGGATTTTTGCATCTATGTTCATCAGGGATATTGGACTATAAGTCTCTTTCTCTGTTGTATATTTTTCTGGTTTAGGAAATAAGGTGATGCTGGCTTCATAGAAGGAGTTTAGAAGGATTCGCACCCTTTCAATTGTTTTCGAAGAGCTTGAGAAGAACTGTAATTAGTTTTTCTTTAAAAATCTGGTAGAATTCAACAGTGTAGCTATCCAGTCCTTGGCTTTTCTTTGTTGGGTGGGTTTGTATTTCTGATTTGATCTCCCTCTTGTTATTGGTCTGTTTATATATTCTATATCTTCATAACTCAATGTTAGTAGCTTGTATATATCCAGGAATTTATTCATTTCTTCTAGATTTTCTGATTTGTTGGCATATAGCTCTTTGTAGGAATTCCTGAAGATACTTTTTATTTCTATGGTGTCTGTTGTTACATTTCCTTTTTCATCTCTGATTCTATTGATTTGAGTCTTCTCCCTATTTCATGTACTTTTTTGGTTAACTGAGCCAATGGTGTACTGATTTTGTTTATTTTTCAAAGAACCATCTCTTCATATCACTGATCTTTTGTGTTGTTTTATTTTGTTTCAGTTTTTCTTATTTCTCCTCTAATTATTTCTTTCCTCTACTAATTTTGTATTTGGTTTGTTGTTTTTTCTAGGTCCTTTAAATGCACCAATAGCTCATTTATTTGGTGCCTTTACAAATCTTGATGTATATACCTATTTCTATAAACTTCCCTGTTAACATTGTTTATGTGTATCCCCTAAGTTTTGATATGTTGTATTAATGTCTTTATTCGTTTCCAGAATTTTTTTGATTCCTCTTTTGTTTTCTTCTATGACCCACTGTTCATTCAGGAGCATGTTTTTCAGTATCCATGTTTGTGAATGTTCAAGAGATTTTTCAGTTGTTAATTTCAAGCTTAATTCTCTTAATCCGTTCTCTCATGCCATAACTTCAAGAACTCCTAAGACCCATATACCCATATGTTGTGTCATTTGATAGTATTCATAAATCTCCAACACTGTTTTTAATTTTTCTTCCTTTGGGGGGGGGCGTCTGACTGAAAAATTTCCTCAGATTTGTCTTCTAGCTTGGATATTCTTTCTTCTGCCTCAGCAAGTCTCTTGAAAAGGCTTTATGCTGTATTTTTATTTGACATATTAAATTCTTCATTTCTAATACTCCATTTTGATTTCTCTTCCAAACCTCAACTTAATGGGAGGATTTTTCATTCATGCCATGTATTGATTTTTTTCAATTTGTGAATTTGCTTCTCATTGCTTCTTAGTAATCCTATGATTAATCTCTTGAATTCCATTTCAAGCATTTCATCAATCTCTTCATCATCACATTCTAATATTGAAGCATTTTTATGTTCCTTTAGGGGAGGTCATTGTTGTCTTTATTCTTGTTTCTTGAATGTCTGCACTTATTTTTAGGCATTTGTGGAAATACTTGGTGGCCTTTTCCTCTGATGGTTTTAATCTTTGGACTCTTCCTCTGTTGCTTAGTGGAGTTTGTGCTCTTTCAGTGAATACCCAGAGGCATGTGCTGGGTGTGTCCAGGGAGCTCTGGTCAGTGCTCCATGGTGCGGTGAGTATTTAAGGGACACCCAAATTGGGCATCGTAGATGTCTTTTTCTTATAAAGGAGGGTTTGATCACCTCAGTTGTTGTAATCACACTCTCACCTCCTCTCTTCTAAGGTGATCAATGCCCGGGTGTTGACCCCTACTGGGTGTACTACTCATCCGTGCTGCCCATAAGGACCCCACAAAGGGTCTGTGCAGTCCTCAGCATGAGTATGGATCTCATTGCAATGACCCACCCCAGGCAGTCAGGGAGCTCTGAGCACATGGAGCCAACTCACAGTGATTGCACAGATACCCAGCTACACTCTGTGCCTCCTCGTGCAGTCACAGAGCTCCCACAGTCTCAGCACACAAGTCTACCACAGACATGGGTGCTAAGGATCTGCTCCACTCCACTCCACTCCACTCCACTATCCCATCAACAGAGAGGCAGAGACATTCCCAGAACCAGCTGCCTGTGGGTGCTCCACGTAGGCAGCTTGAGCTCTGGAGCCTGTGGTATATTGAGAGGCTGGGCGTACCTTCCAGTCCTATGTGGCTGCCAAGCCCCCAGTCAGTCCTCCCAGCCAGACTCAAAGTCTATGAGGAACATGGATTTTTTCCCTCTAGTAAAATCCCTGGATCGCTCATGTGCACAAGAGCCACTGGCCACAGCCCCTTCTCATTTCACAATGGTGCTTTCTCATCCCCCGCCACCTGCAATTGCTGGCTGTGCACACCCAAGTGGGAGCTGCTGCAGCTCCTACTGACAACATGGCTTCTTGCCTCAGCCAGTTGCTGGGCTCATGCATAAGAGCTGGCACAGCTGCTACATACGTCCAAAATGGTACCTGCCCTTTCAGCTGTGTTCTGGAGGGGGAGAGGTCAACGGAGATAAACAGGACCCATTTTTTTTCCCTCTAGGTTAGCTGGTACCCTGTCCCCCACAGGGCTCCAAGCCGGCCTCACACCAGGCTCTCCCTCTGGCTATATCACCAGTGCACTGGCCGCTGCAGTCTGGTCTCACCTCTCTCTTCAAAGCTGGTGCTGTCTCAGGCTCTCAGATGCTGGGCCCCTGTGCCGTGTCCATGCTTGTGGTGTGAGCTGCACCCTTCACAGATTGATGGCATCCTTTCTCCTTGTGTAGAAATTCCACGGAAGTTTTCTCCCTAACTCTTTTGTGAGAATGTACTCTCTCCACTTTTTTAAATGATTTTTATTTATTTGAGAGGTAGAGTTACAGACAGTGAAAGAGAGAGGCAGAGAGAAAGGTTTTCCATCCACTGGTTCACTTCCCGAATAGCCACAATGGCTGGAGCTGCACCGACTGGTAGCCAGAAACCAGGAACTTTCTCCAGGTCTCCAGTGCAGGTGCAGGTATCCAAGTGTCTGGGCCATCTTCCACTGCCTTCCCAGGCCACAGCAGAGAGCTGGATAGGAAGCAGAGCAGCCAGGACTAGAACCATCACCCATATGAGATGCTGACACTGCAGGCAGAGAATCAACCTACTGCGCCATAGTGCCGGCCCCTCTCTACTTTTTCACTGTCTTCCCCTAGCCTAGAACAATATGCTCCCTCCTTATTCCACCATCTTCGAATCCTGCCTCCATGACTCTTTATTAAGTAGAATTCAAAGTTCCATTTGACAGTGATTCTCAAACCCGGAAGACTTATTACAACACAGATTTCTGGAAGCAAGCATTGTGGCAACAGTGGTTAAGATGCTGCTTGGGAAGCCCACATAGCATATCAGAGTGCCTGGGTTCGAATCCCTACTCTGCCTCCATCCCAGCTTCCTTTTAATGCAGACCCTGGGTTACAACAGATGATGGCTCAAATACCTGGGTCCTGCCACCCACACAGGAGACCCAGATGGAGTCCTGGGCTCCTGACTTCATCCTGTTGAAGCCTTAGCTGTGGAGGGCATCGGGAAGTGAACGAAATCTCTTCTCTCATGCGTGTTCTCTTTTGTAGGAGTATCCTCTCCCCCTCTTGCTCTGTTGCTTTACCTGTAAAATAAATAAATTTAAAAAGTAAAAAAGAAATTGCCAAACCGTGTCCTCAGAATTTCTGCTTCCAGAAGTCACATGTGGAACCCTGGAATTTGCATTTCTAGACTTTCTAGATGTTTTCTCAGGAAACATGTTCTGAGAGCCATACCTATTTAGTTAATAAGAACTTCGTGGAATACTTAGATAATAGAGGGACATTGATATTTATGAGAAAGGCATTTTGAAGGAAAGTGGAAGAATTTGAGTAAAACAACTCTGACACTGAAACATTTTGTCAAGAATAAGCAGGTTAATGAGGGGCCTTTGCTGATATCTTAGTATTATCTGATTAAACCATCCACATTAGCCAGCAAATAGCATGGGGGCCTTGAATGAATGACTCACTACACTCTATGTTGGGAAAAAATTGTAGCGTAATTTTATTGGAAAAATTAAATAAAATAAGGATTTGAGATAGACATCATTTTTTAAATTTCTTTTTTATTTATATATTTTATTTGTTACACAAGTTTCATGTATTTCCTTTATACTGTTTTAGGAACATAGTAGCACTTCCCCCCAGCCCTCTATCCCACCCAAGCTCTAACCCCTCCCTCCCCTCCCTCTTGGATTCCCACTCTTAATTTTTACAATGATCTTTTTTTTTTTTTCAGTAAACTTAATGATCATATAATCTTGCTCTAAGAGTTCAACAAGTAGTATAAAGAGAAAATAAAACAAAACCCTTTTTCTCAATGAAGGAAACAAAGGCTATAAACTATCATTGCTTCTCAAGATGTCTATTTCATTCCAACAAGTTATATTTCAGGTACTCTATTAGTTACCTCCAATCAAGGAGAACATATCTGTCTTTTTGGGACTGATAGCCATCATACTTTAAATAAGGCAGTGAAAGCTCCTAACTTCTTCTAATATTAGCTCAACCACAGTTTGAGGGACAAAGATAAATATTGAGTGTGGAAGCTTTCCCTATTTAAGCCCTGATTTCTGTTCAGACAGGATAGTAACAAGTTTAGGGGTTATTTCTGAATGAGGAGAAACTACAAGGAATAAACAATGAAATGAAACCTTAATTATATGGAGACCAGGAAAATGATATTAAACTATTTTGGGGAGTTGAAGAATTACAACAAGTAAAGAAAATGTGATAAAAACATGAAGTTCTGAATATTGAAAACCTTTGTGAGGCTTAGCTTAACCTGACATCACAGTTAAGCACTGAGCAAAAAGAAAGAGCTCTTAAGTTGTTATTAGACAAGGGAAAAACAGATTACATTTTATTACAAAAGAAATGCTGCTTCTAAAAGCATTCAGGCAAATATCAAAAATGAATCGGCATTTCCAAACCCCTACCTTGAAGGCATCCCTACTCTTGTACTAATTACAACCACCATCCTAAAATGAGAACACGCACCGAGTGCATGCATTCATTCAATATCAACATTTTTAGTGTCTCTCAGTGTTGATTTTGAACTAGAAACAAATATACTAGGGAAGAAACCAAAAGAAGGGGAAGACATGTTTTCAGTGTTTAATCTTTTGTCTTTTTTGTTGTTCAACAGCATTATTGAGATATGGTTCATGTACTAAGCATTCACACATTTTATTGACAATTCACTGTTGGTCAGGAAAAGACAATATGAATCAGTGGAGCAAGATTCCAGGTCCAGTTTTCCTACGTCCTAGCTAGTTGACCTTCAGTCACCTCTAGGCCTCAGTCCCCTCATCTGTAAATCCAGCGATTAAACTAGGTGATTCTTTTGTCTCCATGATTCACTTCAAGATCATTATTTTTTTATATTTATTTATTTGAAAGGCAGAGTTACAGAGAGGCAGAGGCAGAGAGACAGAGAGAGAGAGAGTGAGACCGAACAAGCGAGAAGGAGAGGCAGAGAGAAAAGAGAGAGAGAGAGAGAGAGAGAGATTTTTCCATCTGCTGGTTCATTCCCCAGATGGCTTATTTATTTTTTTAAACATTTCTTTATTGATACACAGGGCATAGATTTAATTTTAAATGAAAAACGTAGTTTAACTGAATTAAAGTCTAAAAATAAACATTTTGGATTAAATACAAATATTCTATGTTAATACAGATCTGAATGGAACCTTTTACAAGTTTAATAAATATATGTGTACATGAATTCAATAGTATATAATTATTAGATGGTGTTTATATAATCATAAATATCCATTTGCAAACTTTACTTCAAATATGAACTAAAGACCTAGATGACGGTGACTCTGCCCTCAATTGGGTTGGGACAATGCTATCTCCATATTACCATCAATTCCTTAGATCACACAAACACCCCAAAAATTTGAGCTCCAATTTGACTGAAATGATAAAAAGGATATTATGCTCTGCTGAACAGAGCAGAAGGATATTTCAACTTAATACTGATTGCTGTTATTTTTCAATCTATTTCAGTATTTGTCCTATGAAGTTCTCCATGTCCACTCTCATCCACCTCTACATGCAGAGAAAGTGTATTTTAAGACCCAGGAGAAGTAATAATTGTTTTCTTTATAGTGATTATCACACATTCATAGCTGCTGCTTTGTTTTTTTATGTGAACCAGAAAGAAACGTTACAGTGAGAGCATCTCTTAAGATAGTGTTTTCTCTAGCTATCTGTGAAATCTTGTTTTAAATACTAGTAAAGTTGGATTTTGAGAGTTAATAGTAAAACTTGTTCTCAAAGATGTACTTCTTTTTAATGTATTAAGTGAAGGATATTCTTATGTCTCATAAGCTATAGTTATATCTAAGTGTTTGCAAAAGATGTATCGTTCTTGGGTTCTTCAAAGTTAGTTGTTTCTCAAGAAAAAATGCTTAAAAATAAAATAAATAAAAAATTAAACCTCAGATTGGTTTACTTTTATTGAATTAAAAAGTATTTTTCCTTATTGTAAAAATAATCCTTCTGGTGTTCTATTGCACAGTAGGGTAACAATAGTTAACAACAATATATTGTATATTTCTAAATAGCAAGAAGAAGACTTTTGAATGTTCGCACTACAAAGAAATCTTGAAGATATGAAGTGATAAATACCAATTTTCCTAATTTGGTCATTAAAATGTATGCAAGTATCAAAATATTATATTGTACCTCATAAATATGTACAGTTATTGTGTGCCAATAAAAACAATCTAATAAAAATGTAAAAAAGAAATTAGTGGAGTCTGGGAATCATTGAAAGTTAAGAATATATATAGCAGAAGTCCTGTCTATTGACATACACACAACACACACACAGACACACACACACACAAACCATATCATTCTCATTTATCAGGATAGGAGTATTAATTTACCTGTGGCTGCAGGTTAAAGGCAGAAATTCAAATAAAGGAAACAAAATTAAATTCAGCCCATTTTCCTAAATGTCTTTTCCCAGTGATTTGACAATATGGGTCTTCAGATAAATACGGAATCTTACTTAAAGGATAATTTTTTATTAGACTTTTCATAAAAGCTACTTTTCTTTCTAAGTTACTTTGACCTCAACAACAAGAATTTCAAAAAGTGTTGGGATTAAGCACTAGGGTTAAGCTGCTGATGTCTAGACAACTTGGAATTGAATTCAAATAGAAATCGGGGCTCTCAGATGGGTGAAAAATTTAGCAAACTGCTTCCATCAAGAAAAGAAAAAGACTACTAGAGTCATAAAACTAAAATGCACTTTTGTTTCAAAAGAAGATAAATTACCTTTGTAGACTATGAATTACAAAGTCCAGTGTCTTGATTTAATGCATCCAGCACACCAATACGCTACAACTCACTGAAGTCCAACAAAAATCATAGTTTAGAATGATGTTTTTCCTGAGCATTCATTTAAAAATCTATTTAAATCTAGCCCCAAAATGTGCCTCACTGCTCTGTGTGGACTGATGGGATTCTACTGGAAACAAGCATGTTCTTCTCTAGAGATGTGGTTATCCTGGAAAGTTATACAACTGTCAAAACCATTGGAGGCACTACTCCCTGTTAGATCATAGACCTTAGAATTGTAAAATCCTTTTTGTGGCCACTTAGACTAGAGTAGGCCTGCTTGAACCCACAGTGGATTCAGCTATGTTCTTTTGAGTGTTCTCAGGCTGACCTGGCCTCTGACATTGATCTCTCCTTTATATCAGAGGTCATTTCAATCTGGGATACTTGAAGGACACATTCTTATCTGAATCTAATTCCATGTTCAACTTTCATTTCCCACTTCTTTTATGTAGAAGAAACTCATGATAGTGTGGATTCTTTATTTGAAGGGAAAGCCCTGGTGCTCATAAGCAGCACAGAGCAATTAAATCCCTAAATAAACATAATTAGGTTGATTGACAACAGGCTTTCCACAATAACAGCAAAAGTTTATTGTGGGCTTCCTGTTCCACAAGCACTATAATATTTCACTTATATTATTTCATTCAGTCCTCTCAACAGTCCCACAACGTCAGTGCTGTTACTAACTCCATTTGAATAAAGTCACTGAGGACGGAAGAAATTAAGTAAATTTTCTGTATTCATTTTATTAAGTAGTTGAACCCAAAAATATTGGGTGAATTTCCATCCTAGAAATGTTTACTGTTTTCTTTAAAGCTATCAATAAAAGAGGTATAAAGTAAATAAGAAAGGGAAGGAGAGCGAGAATGGAGAGACTAGATTTGGCTAACGCTTGAGTTATCCTGCCTTTTGTTTGTCTTCGTTAATACTTGAGGAGAATCTTGATGTCAGATATTAAAAGCAAAAATGATTTTAGGAGCAAGAATCTTTTCTTGTGCACTATTGTGCCTTCCAAGGCCAGGTTATCTATTCATACAGTAATTGTACTGAAGAAAAATGCTACAAAATATTTTAAAACTGTAGGGACTCTGCTCTTTAATGTTCTCTGTGCACTAAAAGGGGGGATTCAAGTAGATAATACAAATGGATTCCAAGGATGATATATTTATCAAATATTTAGGTATTCTTAATACACATCACATATATTATGTAATGGACTATTTTTCTTGTGTTACCAAGGAATTTTATTATAATTAAACAGGAAACAATTGCATATGTCACATTTTATCTCCTGAATTCCCCAATTTTGTAGCACTAGATAAATTTGTACCTGATAGGAATGATACAGTGAGTGTGAACCATTTTCTTTTTTTCTTTCTTTATTTTTTATTTGACAGGTAGAGCTACAGACAGTGAGAGAGAGAGAAAGGTATTCCTTTGGTGAACCATTTTCAACATCATAGTTTGGTGGGTGAAAAAAATGTTATGCTAATCAGTTTTTGAAACATTCACCTGTTTTCCAACAACTTTGTGGTCAACTTAATGTTTTCATCTGAATCATCTACTTCCTAATGCCTCAGGGAACTTTAAAACATCACGACATTTTTATACAAGCTGTGTGTAATTGAATTGTTTCATGTAAAATACTTGGCCTCTTCAATGAGAATAAAGAGTTTTAAAGAGATACCCATGATCTTTTCTTTTATAAGCACTCTTAAAACCAAAAGCTACATGCTGTAGGTTGAAACATACAAAGAACATTCCACTGATCCCCCAAACTTACCATGTTGAACAATTTGACCCATTGTTGTAAAATAAGGTCTTAGAAATATTGTACTCTTTGGCAATAATTTTATTATGATTTTTTTCAATATATGCAGATATTTTTCACTTTTAATGTACACATAAGCTTAGGTCTCACTTTCTGGTGTCATTCACAATACTGTGAATCCAACTGGACAATATGATTTGTATTGCAATCTCTAAGGGGAAAAAACGTTTACTCTTCACAGTACTAACTGAAGATTCTATTGCTCATAGTTTTAGACCATAACTTTAGCAATGTATATGTTCGTTTGCTTCACATGACCTCTCTGTGACCTTAATTGCCCCATCTATAAAATGGGAAAATTAGAGATGCTTGGTTTGTTTAAAAGTTATTGGGACACAAATAAAGCAATGAATCCATATCATAATTTCATATTAGTTAATTTTTTAACTTTAAGGAATACAAATTTCATGCATTTCATATAAACAAATTTAGGAAGATAATGATTCTTCCCACCCACACTCCCACCATTCTTCTTCCTCCCTCTCCTATTCCCATTCTTATTTTTTTGCAATGATCTATTTTCAGTTAACATTATACTCAGAAGATAAAAACTACATTAAGTAAAGAGTTCAACAAGTAGTATGAAGATTAAAAAACGACTGTTCCTCAGCATTCGAGTCCAGGATTGTTCAGAGTCATTGCATCGCAAAGTGTTGATTTTACTTCTATAGATTATCTTTTAGGCACTGTATTAGTTACCATAGATCAGTGCGAACATATGGTATTTGTCCTTTCGGGATTGGTTTATTTCACAAAATATAATGTTTTCCATTTGCATCCATTTTGTTGCAAATGACAGGGTTTCATATTTTGTTAATGCTGTGCAGTATTGCATAGTGTATATAAACCATAATTTCTTTATCCAGTATTCAGTTGATGGAAATCAGGATTGATTCCATATCTTAGCTTTTGTGAATTGTCTGCAATACACATATCACCTTTCCTATGCTGATTTTTTACATTTGGGTAAATTCTCAGGAGTGGGATGATTGGGTCATATGCTAGGTCTATATTCAGATTTCTGAGGTATCTCCATACTGTCTTCCACAGTGGCTATACCAGTCTACTTTCCCACCAACAGTGGATTAGCGTACTGTTTTCCCACATCCTTGCCAGTATTTGTTCTTTTTAATTTCTGTATGTGAACCATCTAGCAAGAGTGAGATGAAACCTCATTGTGGATTTGATTTGTATTTCCCTGATGGCTAGTGATCCTGAACATTTTTTTCATGTGTCTGTTGACCGTCTAAATTTCCTTTTAAAAATGCCTATTCAGAGTGGATTAAGAGGGCAGAGTAGGGAGGGAGCTTGCTACTTGAGTCTAGGAAAAGATAGTTTAAAGAAAGTGGAAAGAGTGCAGTCTCAGTGAAGAGTTAGGGAGAAAATTGCAGAGGAAACTCTAGATAGATTGGAGGAACACAGTGGACCTCTGTGGAGGACGATGTTGTAAACAACTTAGGACCCCACCAGCTGAGAGCCTCCACACCAGCATTGGAGAGCAAGGTGAGACCAGACTGCAACAGCCCAGGCCAGTGGTGAATAAGCTGCAGCAAGAGCCTAGAGGGAATCCAACTTGGAGCCCTATGGAGGATAGTATACCTGCCAAACATAGGAGAAAAAACAAAGTGGGGGGGGGCACGTTTTCTCTCTTGTTGATCATCCTACAAAGGTGTCCTGTAATAAGCTGACAGAGAGCAGGTGCCATTTTGGACATATGTAGCAGATGCACCAGCTCATGTCCATGCCCAGCAAGCAGCCAAGCAGAGACTCCAGAGTCTAGTGGGGAGAATAGAGAGGGAGCTGGGTGCTCATGACTATAGGATACTTGTGTGTAGGGACTGTGAAAACACTGAGGCTGCGTGAGAGGACTCAAGGTGTGGCTGGGACATTGGGCAGTCACTGTGGGAGGCTCTACATAATCAGGGCTCCTTGATTATCTGGCAAGAGACACTGCTGGGGAATTTGAGCTTATACTGAAGACTGCACAGATCCTTTGTGTGGTCCTTGTGGCAAAGCTGATGAATAATATATTCACTGAAGCTAGTGCTCAGGCAGTGGTCTTCTTCAAGAGGAGCACAGCTGAGTCTATGCCAACAGACAAAAGAATCCTCCCCTCTGATAAAGAAGATTTACCACACCAAACCTAAGTGTGTCACCTCAGACATGCCCTTCACCCTGGAGCACTGCAAAGAGCTCCCTGGCCACTCCCACCACACACCTCTAGGTATTCCTTGAAAGCAGACTCAACAGTAATCCAATCAGACATAGTCCAAAAATAATTGTTGTAACAGCGAAAAAGAAGCAACCAATAAGTATGCCCACAAATGCACCAGTCCAAAAAGCAAGAACAAGAAAGACAACATGACACCCCCAAGAGAACACAACTCCTCAATACTAGATTTCAAAGATGATGAAATTGAAGAAATTCCAGAAATGAAATTAAAAAAATTTATGATAGGATTACTTAAAAATAATCAGAAGCAAATGCACAAACTAAGAAGTCCATACATGACATGAAAGAAAATTTCTGCCACAAAATTGAGATCTTAAAGAGAAATCAAAATGAAATCTTGGAAATGAAGAATTCAATAGAACAAATAAAAAGATACAGTGGAGAACCTTAACAGAATGCGCGAAGCAGAAAAAAGAATATCCAACTTAGAAGACAAAGCACAGGACCTTATACAGTCAGACCAAACACAAGACGAAGAAAATAGAAAATTAGAAAACACTATTGGGAATCTACAGGATACTATCAAATGACCCAGCATATATGTTTGAGGAGTTCCTGAAGGTGTGGAAATAGAGAAAAGATTAGAAGGCCTTTTTAGTGAAATAATAACAGAAAATTTCCCCAATATGGAGAAAGTAAGGGGCATCCAAGTACAGGAAGCTCATAGAACTCCTAAAAGACATGACCCTAAAAGATCTTCACCACGACACATTGTAATCAAACTCAAAACAGTAAAACATAAAGAAAAGATTATAAAATGTGCATGAGAGAAATGCAAGATTACTCTCAGAGGATCTCCAGTTAGACTCACAGCGGACTTCTCATCAGAAACCCTACAGGCTAGGAGAGAAAGGTGAGTCCAAGACTTTTTTTTTTTTAGAAAGCTTTTATTTAATAAATACAAATTTCATAGGTACAGCTTTAGGTATAGCAATTCTTTCCCTCATACCCATACTCCTATACCCACTCCCATCCCCCCTCCTACTCCCTCTCCCATCCCATTCTTCATTAAGATTCATTTTTAATTGTAACTAATAGAGCATCTACCAGGAAATCTGTAGAAGTGAAATTGACACTTTGAGAAGCAATGACTTGAAGAGCCCTTGTCTTGACTGTTGAGGAGTGTGTTTTTTTTTTTTTTTTCCTTAATGAAGAATGGGACTTGGAATGGGAGAGGAATGAGGAGACAGGGTGGGAGTGGAGATGAGAGGGCAGGTATGATGGGAAGAATCACTGTATTCCTAAAGTTATACCTATGAAATTTGTACTCATTAAATAAATAGTTTCTTTGGGGAAAAATGTCTGTTTTAGTCTTTTGCACATTTCTTAACTGGATTTTTTGCTTTGTTGGTAGTGATTTTCTTGAGCTCTTTATATATTCTGGATATTAGTCCTTTCTCATTTGTATAGTTTGCAAATATTTTCTCCCATTCAGTTGATTGCCACTTCACTTTGCTTAGTGTTTCTTTTGCAGTTCAGAAGCTTCTCAGATTGATGTCATCCCATTTGTTAACTTTGGCTTTGATTGCCTGTGCCTCTGGGGTCATTTCCAAGAACACTTTGCCTATGCCAATGTTTTTGTAAAGGCTTCCTCAATGTTCTCTAGTAATTTGATGGTATCCGGATGTAGGTTTATGTCTTTGATACATTTTGAGTAGAGTTTTTGTAAGATGTAAGGTAGGAGTCTTGTTTCATGCTTCAGCACGTGGAGATCCAGTTTTCACAACACCATTTGTTGAAGACACTGCCCTTGCTCCAGGCATTAATTTTAGCTACTTTGTCAAAGATAAATTCATTGTAGATATGTGGATGGATTTCTGGACTTCCTGTTTTGTTCCATTGATCTACACATCTATTTTTTTTTTTTTGCCAGTACTTGGCTCTTTTAATTATAACTGCCCTGGAGTATGTCTTGAGATATGGTATTGTGATGCCTCCAGCTTTGCTTTTGTTGTTTAAGATTGTTTTAGCTGTTGAGGGTATCTTGTGTTTCCAGATGAACTTCAACATCATTTTTTGTAGATCTGAGAAGAATGTCCTCAGTATTTTGATTGGGATACCATTGAATCTTGAAATTGTTTTTGATAGTATGGACATTTCGATATTACTGATTTTTCCAATCCATGATCGTAGAAGATATTCCCATTTTTGTGACTTTTATTTCTTTCTTTAAAGTTTTGTAATTTTCATTGTAGAGATCTTTGATATTCTTGGTTAAATTTATTCCAAGGTATTTAATTTTTTTGCAACCACTTTGAATGGGATTGATCTTAGAAGTTCTTTCTCAGCCTTTGTATTATCTGAGTATACAAAGGCTATTGATTTCTGTGTGTTAATTTTATACCCTGCCACTTCACCAAACTCTTTTATGAGTTTCAATAGTCTCTTGGTGGAGTCTTTAGGATCGCCTATATATAAAATCATGTCATCTGCAAATAGGGATAGTTTGACTTCCTCCTTCCCAATTTGTATCTCTTTGATTTCTTTTTCTTGCCTAATGGCTCTGGCTAAAACTGCAGGACTATACTAAATAGCAATGGTGAGCATAGGCATCTTTGTCTGGTTCTGGATCTATGTCTCTCTTTACATCCGTTAATATTTATGTAGCCAGTCACCCTGTTATTGGGTACATATACGTTTATGATAGTTACATCTTCCAGTTCAATTGATCTCTTAGTCATTACATAGTGCCCTTCTCTGTCTCTTTTAACAGTTTTTATTTTAAAGTCTATTTTGTATGATATTAGCATGACTACACCAGTTCATTTTTACTTTCCATTTTCATGGAATGTCTTTTTTCCATCATTTAACATTCAGTCTGTGTTTATCTCTGTTTGTGAGGTGTGTTTCTTGTAAGCAGAAAATAGGTGGGTCTTATTTTTTAATCCGTTCAACCAGTCTGTATCTTTTAATTGGAGAGTATACACCATTCACATTCAAGGTTGCTGTTTATAACTAATGACTTGTCCCTGCAATTTTCCCCTAAATATCGCTATTATTAACTTTGGATTTCTTTTGTACTGTTACTGGGGAATTTTTCTGCCTTTGTTTTCTCTCATAATGGTGACTATCTTTCAATTTTTCTGTGTATAGCACATTCTTAACATCTTTTGTAATGCTGGATGAGTGGTAACAAATTATTTGAATTTCTGTTTGTTATGGAAGGTCTTTCATTCACCTTCATTCATAAATAGGGCTTTGCAGAGTACAGACTTGAAATATGTCTCGCCATTCTCTCCTAGCCTGTAGGGTTTCTGATGAGAAATCATGTGTAAGTCAAAATGGAGGTCCTCTGAAAATTAATCTAGCGTTTCTCTTGTGCACATTTTGGAATCTTTTCTTTGTGTTTTACTGTGGAATGTTTGACTACTATGTGTTGTAGTGAAGATCTTTTCTGGGAATGTCTATCAGGAGTTATGTGTGCTTCCTGTACTTGGACATTTCTTTCTTTCTCCAAATTAGAGAATTTTTCTGTAATTATTTCACTAATCCATTCTCTCTTTCTACACCTTCAGGAAGTCCTAGACCATATGTTGGGTCATTTGATAGTATACCATAAATCTCCAACAATGTTTTTAATTTATTTTTTCCTTTTGGTCTGACTCAAAAATTTCCAGATTTTTTTCTAGCTCAGATATTCTTTCTTCTACCTCAGCAATTCTGTTGTTAAGGCTTTCCACTGTATTTTTTATCTCTTTATTTCTTCATTTCTAATATTTCATCTTGATTTTTCTTTAAAATTCAATTTAATGGGAAAATTTTTCATTCATGTCATGTATTGATTTCTTTAATTTATGGATTTGCTTCTGATTGCTTCTGAGTACTCCTATGATTAATATTTTTTTTTGACAGAGTGGACAGTGAGAGAGAGAGACAGAGAGAAAGGTCTTCCTTTGCCGTTGGTTCACCCTTCAATGGCTGCCGCGGCTGGTGCACTGCAGCCGGCGCACCGTGCTGATCCAAAGGCAGGAGCCAGGTGCTTTTCCTGGTCTCCCATGGGGTACAGGGCCCAAGTACTTGGGCCATCCTCCACTGCACTCCCTGGCCACAGCAGAGGGTTGGCCTGGAAGAGGGGCAACCAGGACAGAATCCAGCACCCCGACCAGGACTAGAACTCGGGGTGCCGGCACCACAAGGCGGAGGATTAGTCTATTGAGCCACAGCGCCAGCCCTATGATTAATCTTTTGAATTCTATTTCAGGCACATCATCAATCCCTTCATCTTCACATTCTAGAATTGAAGTGTGTTGTGTTCCTTTGGGGGAGTAATACTGTCTTCCTTAATGTCGTTTGTTGATTTTCTGCTTTTATTTTTAGGCATTTGTGGAAATACTTGTTGGTTTTTTCCTCTGATGTCTCATATCTTTGAACTATGCTTCTGTGGCTTATTAGAATGTCTGCTTTTACAGTGAATACCCAGAGGTCTGTGCCTGGTGTGGCCAGAGAGCTCAGGTCAGCACTCCACGGTGGAGCAAGTATTAAGTGCGACACCCAAGTTGGGCATGTTAGATCACCTCTTGTTAACAGAAGCAGGGGTTGAGTCACCTCTGTTGGCTTGAACACACCCTCACCTCCTCTCTTCTGAGATGATGAATGCCCGACTATAAGTCCTCAGTAGGTATAATACTCATCCGTGTTTCTGCATGGACTACTCAACAGACCTGTGTAGTCGTCAGTGTGAACCCAGATCTCCAGGCAGTGATCCACCCCAGGCAATCAGGGAGCTCTAAGCATTTGGAGCCACTCACAGTGATTGCCTAGACACCCAGCTACACCCTGAGCCCTCTCGTGTAGTGACAGTGATCTCACAGTCTCAGCACTCTTGGTTCTCACAATCATGGAGTGCAAAGGTTCCACTGCACCCCACTAGGCTGTCCTATCCTCAGAGACACTGAGGGGCCCCCAGAGCTGCTTCCTGTAGGGGCTTTGCCTAGGCAGATTGAGCCCCGGAGCCCCAGTGCCTGTGATCTGTTGAGAAGTTAGGGGCACCTCCCAGTCATATGGGTGTGCCCTCCCCCTGTCAATCTTCCCAGCCAGACTCAAAGTCAGTGGGGAATGCGGATTTTTCCCTCTGAAAAAATCCCTGGATCACAAGTGTTCCCAATGTCCACCGGCTGCAGCCCTACTCACTTCCCAGTCAAGATGGGCGCGTACAAGAATCTGTTGGCACTACTAATGCCAGAGTGGCTCTTTCGCCTCACCCATTGCCAGGGGGCAGGAGGGATGCGGCAGAGCTGCTGCGATGCCTCTGCTCACAAAAGGAGACTGTCCCCACCAGTTACTGGTTGCACACACAAGTCTTGCAGTACCTGCTACCTACTTATGTCCACAATGGCACCCGCCTTCTCATAGCCATTTGCTGGGCACCATTGAGGTGGGGGATGGGGAAAGAGAGAGACATACCCTTTTTCTTTGTGTCTGGGAGAGCAGGTGCCCTGTTCCCCTCAGGGCTCTGTGCTGGACTCAAAGACAGTGTAGTCCGCTAGGCTCTCCCTCCAGCTGTATTAGCAATGCCATGGGGCTGCTGCAGTCCGATCTCATGTTGCTTTTCAAAGCTGGTGCTTTCTCTGGCTCAGGGCTGCTCAAGTTGTTGGTTGTGTCCATGCTCCTTGCCACGCATCTCTGCCTTTCACACAGATCCACGGGTGTCGCTCCTGCTTCAGCAGGATCCCCACTGTAGGCTTCCCTGCAGCTTTCCCGAGAATGCACTTTCTCCACTCTTTTGTTCTCACTATTTTCGCCTAGCCTAGAGCAGATTGCCCTGTTGCTATTCTGCCATCTTGAAGGCCCTCTCGTATTAGTTTAGTATCCTTCACTCCTCACTCACCAGCCAGCCACCCCCACCCTACTACACATTATTTCTTCCCCTATTGGCTTCAGTCTTGTTCTGTGCCTTTATTCTCCCCTTTTACTTGACCATTTTACTATTCTTCATCAGTTTAGCTTGGTTTTCTCTCCTCTTTTGTCCCTAAAATTACTTGTTTCCCTTGCCTTGGGGTTATTACAACGAGAAGTAATACAGGTCGCAATGACCTCTTAGATCTTTTTGACAATCGTGTGTTATCATTTTTCACTGGCACTGTACCTTCGCATATCGTCCCTCTCACCAGCAGAAGTAATTTGATTGGATATTCAAGGTAGAAATGAATTCAACTGAATCTAGTTTTGCCTATGGCACAATACAATGCTCTTGTCGATCATATATTCATTTTTAAAAGATGTATTTATTTCTTCAATAGGGGCAGAATGACAGAAAGGGAGAGACAGAGAGGAAGGCAGCATGACAGAGAGAAAGGGAGAGACAAAGAGAGGAAATGTCTTCCATCTACCAGTTCATTCACCAAATGATTGCAATAGCCAGGGTTGAGCCAGGAGTCAGGAACTCTCTCCTGGTCTTCAATGTGGATGACAAGGGCCCAAATACTTGGGCCATCATTCCCTGCCTTCTCAGGCTCATAAGCAGGAAGCAGAGCAGCCAGGACTCTAACTGGCGCTCCAATTTGGAGTGCTGGCATTGCAGGTGATGGCTTAACCTGTCAGTTAAGCCAGACCTGTCAGGTACATTTGTAAAAAGTACTTTCTGGTGATAATTTAAAATGCATTGTATTCGCATCTGGCTAAAAGGTCCGTGAGAGTCTCACAGGCATGGAAAGCCATGACACGGTGGCAAAAAAGACTCTAAATGAAAGATCCTGGTGAACAAGACCCCAGCAGAAGGAACAGGCCATCAAGGAGAGAGGCGCCTTTCTCTGAAGGGAGGAAGGAACCTCCACTGTGATACGGCCTTGACTAAACAAGTACAGAGTTGGTGAACTCAAGGGGCTTCATAGCCTAGACAGCTCATAGCAAGAGTCTCGGGTGATTGCTGATGCCATAAATAAGAGTGCCAATTGTTAAATCAACAACGGGAGTCACCGAGTACAGGCTGCCCACGTAGGATCTCTGTCCTTAATGTGTTTTATTACGAAACTTAAAAACAACACTACTAGTCGAACAATACCCTATACCTTGTGCGGTTGTCTGAGTGCAGCCTGTTGAAATCCTTGCTTAGTATATACTAAGTTGATCTTCAGTATATGAAGGTAATTAAAAATGAAACTCGATGAAGGGCGGGATGGGAGAGGGAGTGGGTGAGGGGAGGGCCACGGGAGGGAGGTTGGGGGGGGAGCCACAGCAATACAAAAGCTGCACTTTGTAAATTCACATTTATTAAATAAAAAAAAACTATTTAACAAACAAACAAAGAAGAAACAGAAAAAAAAGAACTTAATACTTTACCCTTTTAGTATTTTTTATGTTCTACTTAAAACTATTGGTTGAACTCTGTAATTAATACACAATTACTCTTAGGTGTTTAATTAATGCTATAACTAGTACTCAAAGAGTATTTTACACTTTGTGTTTCTGTGTGGGTGCAAACTGTTGAAATCTTTACTTAATATATGCTAAATTGATCTTCTGTATATAAAGATAATTGAAAATTAATCTTGATGTGAAGGGAAGGGGAGAGGGAGTGGGAGAGGGGAGTGTTGTGGGTGGGAGGGAAGTTATGGGGGGGAGGCTATTGTAATCCATAAGCTGTACTTTGGAAATTTATGTTCATTAAATAAAATAAAATATAAAATAAAATAAAATAAAATGCATTGTAACACTCAAATGTCCTTATCTGATTACATGAATTAGTAATATATTTTATTTAAGGGTTTTTAAAACATTTCCTTTTTAAATTAAATCTTCAGTGTTGTAGTGCCAAAGAAAGACTTCATGAATTGTTTAAGTTGTGCACAATTTAGCAGCTGATCTCAATGAGTATCTTGGGGAAAACAGTTCATGAGTTTTGTGGGGTGTGGAATATTTTATGCTCCATTAATAGAATTCATGAAAAAAAGAATTATTTTATTTTTGCTGCTACTGATTCTCTAAAATGTGGAGACTTTGTGTCTTGTAATTGAATATATAGGTATGCCTTTATGACTCTATGAGAACGTTTATACTGAGTTTTATCCATTTTCTGATTCCATATCTTAAGCAGTATGCATAAATTCTGCAGGGGAGAAAAAGCAAGTCACTAAAAAATGTATATGGAAGTTGGAGACTGCTGTTCCATCAAAGTCTTCATATAAAACCAATCAGTGCCAAATGTTGTCTCTTGAACAGGTAAAAACCCTCGAAGTGCAAAAGAATCTACACATTCTAAAATGTATGTTTTTTAAATGGAGTAAGGTGCCTCTAGCTGTTTAGACCCAAAGAGGAGTCAGTGCATTAAAAATGTCCTACTGGTAAAATCCTTTCCTGGTATCTGGACCAATTGTGTATATTTCAAAAATATAAAAAGCCAATGCAAGTATACATGATTCTATGCATTACATATTATATTTGAAGAAACCCAGGATCTGGAGGCCGAAATTTCACCACAAAAGTCACACGGGGTGGTTCTGGTTGTTGGCGAGGCGTCTGCTACATCCCAAAGCCTATCTGATACAAATGCACTCCTGTTCTCCTTTCTTGTAGTTTCACAACTCTCTTAGGCACTTCAGAAAAACACAGTCCTGCTTCCCTCAGAGCCTCCCAGTGAACTGGAAGTAAGGCTTCTCTGGGTGTTCCAGACCCCATACTAAAATGCTCCTGGGCCATGAACAGGCAAGATGCCTTTCTGGGACTGACCAAATGCTTGAGTAGCTGCTGTAGCTGCATGATCATGAGGTGGGGGAGTAGATGAACTACAATTGTGGGAACAGAAATTGGAACGCCTCAGTACAGATATTCCTTTGAATGGGGATCTGCCTCTTCCCAATCCTAGCAAAGGGCAGTCCTACCTTAGGGGTAGGATAGACAGTCATCCAATCATAATTCTGCCTCCTGCTCTACAAGGAGTTTCCTTGTCTGGGGTCCCATTAAACTTCCTTTCAAAACATTTATACCTTTATACTAACCCTCCCCTCGACTTGATCTGTTTTCTATCTGAGGATGAAGTAGCCTGGCTCTTCATTTTAACTCTTATCCATGATACTAGAATTAAGTCCTTACCGATTTATGTCTTTGGCTTTTGTTGTCTGATGCCAAGCTTCTGGACCTTAAACAAAGCAAAGCATATCACAAAATCATCTCTTCTTCACTTTCAAAAACTCAGGCCTTGAAATAGACTGTGCCTTTAAAATTCCACTTCTGCTAATGAGTTTTAAAAATCTGTTTAGAAATTCTATTGATTCTTTCGTTGTTTTTCAGATCTTTTTGCCCTATTTTCCCTGGAGTAAATAATTAAATGTCTCCCTAAAGTCACTGGACTCAATGGTAGAGATAGAAGATGGAAGAGTGGGGTTGGGGATGGAAAGAAATTAATATTGATTAGTGACTCCAAATGTCATCCCATCACTTATAATTATCTATTTAAGTGGCCCTCCACACTGACCTGAGCTCATTGAACTACTGATGAAGATCTGACTCAGTAATACTCAGCTATAATATTACCAATTGCCAAGGATTACAAGGCACAGAGTCCCCCAGTATTTATTCCTACTGTACCTAGTGAATAGTAGACTTCATCAAAGTACCATTCTATACTATAACCAATTGATTGATATTAAGAATGAAAATAACAGCTGAATCACAAAAATGTTAAAGAACCAAAGAAGGGTCAATGACATAATCCAATGACTAGCAGTTTATCTTAGCCAGTGTAGTAATTGTGTTGTTTACCAGTGCTGCCAAGCCAGTGTTGCCACAACTTTCTCCTTTCACTTCTCAAATGTCTGTGATAAAATCCCACTTACAAGGGATATCTGAGTGCGTCTCTGCACCCTGTAACATGAAAGGGCCGAAACGGTTCAGGTTGCCTCCAAATCCATTTTACTAATAGAACTCAGTGAAGCTTATATTCACATCCCATTTGATCTTCCTATGGTAGATGGTAACCACAGTAGCTCACAATTTGTTCATATCTCCCTGCATCTACAATCTCAACTAGCACAGCACTCTTAATTGGAAGTTCAAGGACAATCAAAACTAAATAATATATACTTAAATGACTGTGTTTAAAGCAAGAGTATGATAAATACCAAATTAAGGCTGGTGGATACCTGAATGTGAAGGGGAGCAGAGAAAAGCAGGGAAATGCAATAGGGAAGGCGTATATAAATAGTAAGTTAATTTTAAGGCTCTCCTTAGATTGGTAGGAGGTTTCTGAGAATTCATTATGTAATTAATAAATGAACAACAAACAAAAGTGAAGGTCAAGCACGTATCAGTGATAATAATATATCATAAGACAATAATTTTGTTTAATCATTCTCTTTAACTGGGGCTTCATAAAGTTAATTAACTAATTAATGGATGACAAATTTACATAAATAAATGGAAATAAAAAGGAATCAGAGTACTGATCTTATCAGTTTAAGTGGAATTTGCATCATAAATTTAAAAGGAGATAAAGACACTTCACAAAATTAACTGATAAAATCCATAATGGAAATATAATATTTAAGAGTCTCTATGCATTAGATAACAGCATCAACACTCAAAAAGTAAATACTTCAGATTATAAAAGAATAAAGAGAATAAAAATATAGCAGTGATGATGGGAGATTTTAATTTACCTGTCTTGGGCCATCACAGCTCAAATAGTCAAAAAAACAACCTGCAAAGAAATAACATATTAAAATAAAATATTTGATAAAATACGTAAAGCAAACCAAACATTGTATCACTAAAGAGAGAACACAGACAGTCCTTGCAGTAGTTCAACACATTTTTTTTGTTACTTTACAATAGTACAAAAGCAATAGGCATTTGGTACAAATTGTTCTTCCGATTTTGAATTGTGATCTTTTCCCAGGCTAGTGATATGCAGTAGGATATACTATGGCAATACAGGACAGTGGCAGTGAAGTGCCATTTCCAGACAACCCCACCACCACAAAGTAAGCAGTCAATTCTCTTCAGTGCACTGCATTGCTAAACTACAAAGTTTGGATGTTCACTAGATTAGGAGTATTAAATGCACTTTCAACTTATGGTATTTTTTACTTATGATGGGTTTAATCAGTATGTAACTCCATCGTGCTGTTGGCATGTATACAAGTACCTTTTAAACACTCATTCTTAAAAATTTTAAACTACTCTTAAAAAAAAAACAATATATTTTCCTATCTTGGCTATTGTGAATAATGTTGCGATGAACATTGGAGTGCAGATATCTGTACAAGGTGGTAATTTCCTTTCCTTTGAGTATATGCCCAGAAGATGGATGACTGGGTCATATGGTAGTTCTATTTTTAATTTTTAAGGAACCTGCATACTGTTCTCCATGTTACCTCTACTAATTTACATTTCCATCAATAGTAGATAAGGGTTCCCTTTTCTCCACACCACTGCCAACACTTAGCTCTTGTCTTTTTGACAACAGCTATTCTAACAGGTGTGAGGGGGCATCTCAAAGAAGTTTTTATTTGAAGTTCCCTGATGATTACTGATATGAAGCACATTTTAAAATTTCTGTTATCCATTTCTGTGTCATCTTTGGAGAAATGTCTATTCAAGTCCTTTTCTCCTTTAAAAAATCGAATTATATGTTTTCTTGTTGTTTGAGTTGTATGAATTCTTTGTAAGTCCTAGATATCAACCCCTTATGTAATAAGTTTGCAAATACGTTTTCTCAATATGTTGCCTTTTCATTTTGTTGTCTCTTTTGCTGTGCAGGTGCTGTTTAGATTGATATAGTCCTATTTATTTATTTATTTTTGCTTCTGTAACTTGAACTTTTGGTGTGATATCCAAAAAATCATTGCCAGTGCCAATGTCAAAGAAATTTTCTCCTATGAATTTTTCTAGGGGTTTTATGGTTTCAGGTCTTTTGTTTAGGTCTTTTATCCAATTTCCATTGATTTTAGTGTGTAATATAAGGGTCCAATTTTATTGTTTTGCATATAGAAATCTACTTTTCCTAGCACCATCTAGTGAGGAAACCATCCTTCACCCATTGTATCTTTTTGGTGACCTTATTGAAACTTAGATAACTATATATGTTTAAAATATATTTCTGGACTATGACCCATTTTTCTGTTTTTTTTTTTATTTTTCCAGCTTTATTGAGATATAGTTGACAAATACAAATTGTGTATGCTAAAGATATACACTGTGATATGTTGCAATCTGATTACATTTTGATGAGATTATCATTATCAAGCTCACTGTCATGTTTATCACCTCACAGAGTTCCAGGTTTTGTGTGTAGTGAGAACATTTAAGATCTACTGTCTTAACAAAGTTTAAGTATACACTACAGACTATTCACTGTGGTCACTATGCTGTAGGGTAGATCTCCAGAACTTATTCATGCTATGTAATGACAACAATCTACTCCCTGACTGCAGTCTCCTCATTTCCCCTACCCGCCAGGTTCTGGCAACTACTATTCTACTGTATGCTTCCAGGAGTGATACTCTTACATTCCACATACACTTGGGAGCACACAATATTTGTCTTTCTGAGCCTGGCTTATTTCACTGAATCCTTCAGATTCACCTATATTAATGTAAATGACAAGATTGCCTTCTTTTTAAACAGGGACTAATATTCTAGCGTGTGTGTGTGTGTGTGTGTGTGCATGTGTGTATACAATTTTTTTATTGTTTCAACCAGTTTTAATTTACAGAATATAAATCTCTTTAAAAAGCTGCGTTCTTTCATTTAGTCAATGGGGAAAAGCCTTATTAAACAGAAACAAAAACTAAACATCATCACTTACATTTAAACAGATACAAATCATTAAAAGTGTATGAACATAGAACACAAAATGTAGTTTTTACTCAAGCAGTTACATGAATGAGGCTGTTTTTAAGTTTCTCCACTGACAACCCCATTTTAACCATTGAACAAATTGCACTTAAATTAACAACAGTGAAATGTAGAAATTCACATTTAAACATGAAGATAAGGAACAACAATGAAAAGAACAGGAAATATGTTCACTATCAAACAGATTAACAAAATCACAGATACTCAGATACTTTCTGATGCATATCAAAATACCTACATCAAAGGTTGCATTCATTTGAGAGGTATCAATACTTGTTCAGTGCTGAGACTATTTGTAACACTTGCAGTACATATAAAGCAGCATTAGACTACTGTGGTTCACATTTGAGAAACACAGATTTAAGCTTTATGCTACAACTTGCCAATTTAAAATTATAGCTAATGCAGTGCCAATTACTCATTTCATATTTTTTCTTCTGAAACTCAATGACCAAGTTATCATTTAAAAGCACATGGAAGAATGCTGTGTCTTCTTCTTTATAATAGTGAATTTTAAAGCCCAAATACTTTGTATCATGGAAACTCTACCTAGCTGTACAAAGGCTCCCAAATACAGTACAGTCATAAAGTTTCTTCTTTGTAGATTCCATTAACTTATAGTTATTTTAGTACAGTAAATGCAGGACACTTCTCCAGATTATTGGGCGATACAAATGTCAGTGTGTCACTCCCTATATTTAAGTTCAAGCACACCACAACCACAGCCATGGCAAGTAATGCCCTTGCACATCCTCCACTGCTTCCAGGGTTCCTTTCCCTGTCATGGGAGCTAGCTTAATGGATACCATCGGGTCACAACCTATCTCTGAAAGCTCCTTGATTAAAAATTTTGAAATTTAACTAATGGACCATCTATAGTTTCAATAAGCTAGGTTTTTTTCTTACTCTTTACTAACTAGTTCAAATACATTATGTAATGTTTAAAATTTTTATAGACACCTTATTAAAATGATTAAAGCTATCTAAAATACCATTAGTGGGTAAAATATTAACCAAAAAAAGACACTAAGTATTTATGAAACTATTTTTTTCTAACTAGAAAAACTATGGGATTCATAATGAGCACAAATATAATGATACTTTAACCTTGCTATTTTATAACATCAATAATAAGACTAAATGCTGAAGCACAGAAAAGAAGAGCAGGATTTCAGGAGAAAGATCTAGTAAACACCTGAATTTTGGAAGCCTCAAAAACAAAAGGGTTCACAGTGTTTATAATCACTACCATTATTTTCATCTTTTTTAAGATTTATTTATTTATTTGAAATGAAGAATTACTGAGAGGCAGAGAGAGAGAGAGAGAGAGGTCTTCCGTCTACTGGTTTACTCCTCATATGGCCAGAGCTGTGCTGATCTGAAGCCAGGAGCCAGCTTCCTCCGGGTCTCCCATGTGGGTGCAGGGACCCAAGGACTTGGGCCATCTTCTACTGCTTTCCCAGGCCATAGCAGAGAGCTGGATCCCAAGAGGAGCAGAGGGTACTCAAATCAGTGCCCATATGGAAAGCCGGTGCTGCATACCAGGAATTTAACCCCTGTGTCACAGTTGCTGGTCCCTATTTTCACCCTTTAACTAGTGCAAATCTTTATTTCATTTCTAATTTTATCCAGAAATAAAAACCTAATTCATTGTGGTGGAATGAGAAGGCCATGCCAAGATGGCCGCTGGCAAGCAAGCATCAGTTACTCAGGAATGACTTTGGAAACCACCTGGGAAACCACCTGGCAACAGAGCCTGCCTGGCAACAGGCTGTGATTGGTTAGGGCATAAACAGCCCCTTGACCGGATTGGCTGCCTTGGCTATATAAGCTGCTGTATCAACTGAAATAAACAAGTCTGCAGGCTGCTTGCCTCTGGCCCGCTTTCAGCTGACTCCCTGTGTCTGTGTGGTGACACCGTGTCTCTTGCCCCCACCACGCTTCTCCTCTCAGAACGAATCCACAGCAACAATTCATTACATAATATATTTTATCAATTTCAGCTTTCAAGTATTCAAGTATTGCAAACCCAAGTATTTTCTTTTGTGGCAACAACACACTTACAGAACAGAGGATGGATAAAGTAATTATAATATAGATATATAAATGTGTATACATACATATGTAGAGATTATTCAGTCTTAAGATAGGAGAAAAGCTTGCCATTTGCCACAACAGGCATGCACTTGGAAAACATTATGCTAAGTGAAGTAAGCCACACACAGAAAGGAAAATATTACATTATCTCACTTATAATCTTAAAAAACAAAAATGGTCTGTTCAACTTCTGGTCCAGCTCCCTGCCAATGAGCCTGGGAAAGCAGAGGAAGATAGCTCAAGTCTCAGAGATCCTG